>NC_057796.1:40482432-40575132 GCF_018294505.1 Triticum aestivum
TCGTTCGATCACGATCGTGTGGGCGAAAACCGCACCTCATTTGGAGCCTCCTAGCTCCCTCTACCTATATATTTGCATCCCTCCCGAAACTTCTCGCAGATGAAACCCTAAAATTCGTCCTCTCCGTGGCCGGACGTGTCCGTCCGCGCCGGACAAACCTCCGCCGCCGCCCGCGCCCAATCGGGACGCGCCACATGGCAGCCGCGCCGCCGCCCGTACCCCGCGCCGCCGCGGCCCGCCGGCCCGTCCGCGGCCCTCCCGGCGCGCTCCTCCTCCGCCCCGCCTGTGCGCCTCGCCCCGCCGCCTTCGCTCGCCGCCGTCTCCGCCGCCTCGGCGACCCGCGCCGTCACCGGACCGCGACCGCTGCCGCCTCCTCCGACCCCGACGCCGCCCCCGCCGGCGCCTGTCCCCGCCACCGAACGCCGTCGTCGCCACCGTCCCGCACCCGGCGCCCGAGCTCCGGCAGGCCGCCCTCTCCTTCCTCCGCCCTCCCCGTCCTCGACTCCGGCGACGACCGAGCCCGCGTCGGCCAGATCTGGATCCACTTTGACCTACGGTTGACTTTTCCCGAACCCCCGTATTTCTTCCAAGTCATTTATTTTTCTCAGCATGTGCCCATGTTCATAGCATCATAACTCTCTGTATATAGCTCCATTTCGCGCGTGTAATATATCGAATTGTTTGTCTCGTGATGCTCAACATTTTGTTCAATTGCACCATGTTCATTAGAGGCCATCCCATCTTGTTGTTTTGTTGTATGCCATACCATCTTTCCAGTGATTTATGCCATGTATTTTTGTGATCTCTGTGATGACTAGCACAAGCATGCAAACTAAGCCCCGTAAAGTTTCTGATTTCAGGGACTTAGTGATTTCTCGAAGTCTTTGTCTGCTGTTATTTTGTTGCCATGTAAACTTGATGCTACAGAGAGATCCATGCATATTTTGGAGATGTTCACTAAGGATGTTTTGTAGATATTGTCGTAATTGATCCATTCCTGCCCTTGTTTGCAATTATGGAGTGCCATAGCATGACTCAATCTTGCTCTACTTTTGCTATAAAATATTTCTGGCAGATTGTTTACGTGTTATTCAATTTTGCCAAGCTTGTTGTAGTTGATCCATACATGCTATGCTTTTGTTCTTGCCATGGATAGCTTCATAAACATGCCATCTTGCTGTAGGTATTCTTTTTTTATCATGCATTGCTTTGTGGTGAGTGCATCAAGCTCACCAAGATGCCTTCATATCATTATTTCTGCCATGCTCTGTTTTTCTGCTAAGTTTACATGGTTGCCATCATATCTTCTGGTCCTTTTTGGCTTATGGTCAGTAAGGGACTTTTGTCATATGCATTTAGTAGAATACTTCCATGCCTTATTTTGCTTTGTTAAGTTCATGTAGCATGTTGATTTCGTGCACTGAACATTGCTACCTGATGCTGTTTTCTGCCATGTCCAGTAATTTCACCAAGTCTGTGAACCTGTTATCTTTTGCACTTTCGCCATGCTTGTTTGAGCTTGTTATGTTGTGATCTAGCCGTAGCTCAGTGTTCATTTTTTGTCAAGCATCTCCTGTAGATTACTGCCATATGCTTTGTTGCTACGTTGGAGTACTGTAGCATTGTTACTTGTTGCATTTTAAGCGCTATCATGCTGTTAATCGCAGATTTGTGTCATTCTTGTTTTGCTTGCCATTTGCAAACCGTGCATCCGTTTCCGGTGATCTTTATATCGATTTCAACCGAAATCATCTCATCTTTCCAGTGGCATGCTTGGTTTGCCAAGTTACTGCCTTGTTCATCATTTTCCTTCCGGAGCACGCATATGCATCGCATACCATATCTTGCATATCATTCATGAATTGCATCATGTTGCTTGTGCATTTCTCGTGGTTGATTGTGGTTCCGTTTGCTTGTGTTCTTGTTTGGGTAGAGCCGGGAGACGAGTTCGTGAACGAGGAACCTGTTGAGTACGCTTACGAGGATCAAGCTTTCGACAACTCTGAGAACCTTGCAGGCAAGATGACCACCCCTCGAAATCACTTCTATCTTTGCTTTGCTAGTTGTTCGTTCTATTGCCATGCTGCGCTACCTACCACTTGCTATATCATGCCTCCCATATTGCCATGTCAGCCTCTAACCATCCTTTCCTAGCAAACCGTTGTTTGGCTATGTTACCGCTTTTGCTCAGCCCTTCTTATAGCGTTGCTAGTTGCAGGTGAAGTTGAAGTTTGTTTAATTAATGCATCTGTCGTGGAATTGTCACGGCAGATATTCTCGAGCTAGGACTTAGTCGTGGAGCCATTGCAGCTAGGAAGCTTGAAGGGGTTAAACGGGACAAGGAACACGAGGGTTATACTGGTTCGGCCCCTTACGGTGAAGGTAAAAGCCTACGTCCAGTTGAGGTGGTATTGATTAGGGTTTCGATGACCAGGGAGCTTAACTGCTAGGCCTGACTCTCGACGATATCTTACTTGTCCTTAAACCGCCGCCGGGTCATCCCTTTATATAGAGAGGTTGACGCCTAGCAGTTCTCAGAGTCCCGGCCGGCTCATAAGAGTGTCCGGCTCGGACTCTCAACTATTCTTGCCTTACACTACAAGTTCTACCATAATGGCGGTTGTAACTACGGACCTTAAGCCATATCCGGGTCTTAAGCCCATCTTTGGCCCACCATCTTCAGGCTTGGCGCCGGGCTTCAGGTGATGACCATTATGAGTAACCCGGCCCCTCCGGGCGGGTGATTCTAAGGTTTATATCCTCAACATTAGGCCTCAGATTGATTTGAGCCGGCTCATGTCAATCTTCAACCCTTTCGATAGAAAATCTCCGGCTTACAATTGTGTGAAGGCTATAACCCGTCGTGACGTCATCTTCTGGATTCCGGGTAACCCGTCGTGACGTCATCTTCCATTAAGTCCATTTTTACTCCACCATATCCGCAACGGATCTTATCTTTAATTGCCGTCCTGAAAATCGAGGCGTTTTATGGCGAGATAACCACGCCGTGGCCTCCTCGTTTCTCGTGCCCACTTATGAGCCTCGCCTTATAAATAGCCCGGCCCACCAGCCTCTGGTCACTCGTCGCCTCCGTCTTCTTCCTCCAGTCGCCACTGAGTTGCCGCTCGAGCTCCACTGCCGCCACCGCCGCGGGTCTCCGAGTCTTCCCCGCCTTCGGCCGCTGCATCAACCTGACGTGACCAGAGAAACTGCGGCGACCTCCGCATCTTTCCAGCACCCGTAAGTCCTTGCTACCCTATAGAACAGATATGCATTAGGGTTCCTTCCTGTTCTTCCCATGTTCATCGCCGTTCATCACGAGCCCTTGGTAGATTTTATCATTACCACCTTTCCTTGATCTTTAAACTATACAAAACTGCTGCGGTAGCTGTTTCACTTCCATTCCCAATGTACATAGATCCCCTTTTATTGCATAGAGGCTCCATTCGAACCCGCGAACTTCTTCTGCATCTGTTTTAGGTCTAGAAACTTTCGTCTTTAGTCGACCGTTTTGATCCAAATTAATTACTGCGATGTGTGAAACCTGTTTTCACCGCACTTAGTAAAAAACTGCATCTGCTGAGTCATGGCGGCTTATATTTCCGGCTTAAAGAAGCCGCGTGCCGTAGAATTCTCCGGCTCATTTATGATAAAGCTGTAGATGATTTGAATTACTTTCAATACTTCCAGCGGTTTAGATAACCCGATGTACTTAACCATATGTCATTAGGCCCCTTCATAAGCCGCCACTTTGAACATTGATCTGTAAATGTCTGCCGGCTTATAATTGAACCGGACATTTTCCTTCTGTCATAGGCTTCAACCTTCACAATGCCTCCCAAAGCTCCCAAGGCGCCCATCACGTGCAACTGGATGAGGTCCAATGTCACCAACGAAACCTTAGCTGAATTCGTAAAGACGGGTTACCTGCCCAAGAAGGATGTCATGTCTTATCGTGCCCCTGACCCGTCAGAGCAGAGACCGCAACCAAGGGAGGGTGAGGTAGTGATTTTCGCTGATCACATGAGCCGGGGCTTCGCACCGCCCGGCTCAAAGTTCTTTAGAGATGTGCTGAATTTCTTTGATCTGCGGCCACAAGACATAGGACCCAATTCCGTGTCAAACATATGCAACTTCCAAGTATTCTGCGAAGTCTACCTTGGAGAAGAGCCCAGCCTTCTGCTCTTTAGAGAGCTATTCTATTTGAACCGCCAGAATGAGTGCGCCAACGGACCGAGCCTGGAACTTGGTGGAATCTCCATTCAACGCCGGAGAGACTGCCTTTTTCCTTACGCCGAGCCGCCAAGCCACCCAAAGGACTGGAACCAGACGTGCTTCTACTACCAGGACACTTCACCGGCTGACGAGATCCCGCCGCCCGGCTTCCGTCCCTCGTGTCTGGAACCAACTCACCCTCTGTCAGACAAGCTATCTCAGGCGGAGCGCCAACCTCTGATCCCCACCATCAACAAAATCAAGGCTCTCCTGGGAAATGGCCTCAATGGCATTGATCTGGTCCGGGTCTAGATCTCGTGGCAGGTGATCCCCTTGAGCCGCCGCCCCGGCTTAATGTGTGATTACACGGGCCGGAAAGATGACCCCCTGCGACACAGCAGCAACGATCTTCCTAATGACATTGCTGAAGAAATGATCAAGGCCCTCTTGAATGAGAGCTTGGCAGACTACGGGAGGACCGGCTTAAGCCCCTTTTGCAAGACCAACCCGGCCCCAGCGGTAAGCTGCTGATCTGAACATCTTATTTTCTTCTTTAGATAGTTTTCATCTGAACCTTAAGAAATCTTCATTGTATTTTTCAGGCTGATGATAAATTCTGGAAGGTCAAGTATGACCATGAGGCGGCCAAGAAGGCCAGGAAGGCTAAGAAAGCTGCCAGGAGAGCCGCTCCCCGCAAAAAGGGAAGCAGGCCTACTACCTCAGAGCTGCTTCAACTAAGTGACAGCTCCGAGTTTGAGGTAACCCCTGAACCTGTAAGCTCTTGTTGTATTCCACTTTTCTGCTGTCTTTTGGCCACCTTATTAACTTGGTTACCCACAGGATGACACCGGAGCAAGTAACCCGGTGACTGAAGAGGTAATGATACTTTCCTCCGACTCGGAGCCCTTGCCAAGGCTGAAAGTCCGAAGAGTAACCTGGAAAGTAAGATTTTCACATCCTTTAGCTTATCAAGATCCTCAATTTCTTTTGAAGCGACAGATTCATGAGAGCCGGCGGCACACCCGGACCAGCAAGGACGCAGACCTCTCCTCCGGCTTACCTGAAGCATCAAGGAAACGCCGGATCGAGGTCATATCCTTTGCACCCTTTGGCGGGCGTTATTCGTCAACCGCTCAATTCTTCTGATTCAAATTATCAGGAAACTTCACCTTCCTCTGGTGATTCCATGCAATCGAACCTGCCGGCTTTCAAGACCGCCCCCGGGTAACAATGATCATCTTATGTTGTACTTATCTTTACTCATGCTTCTGTGCTAACCTTTTGTCCTTTCAGTGCCCAGGCAAAGCTCAGCAAAAGGGCGAAGAAGAATAAACCGGTCGAAGAGCCGGTCTTGGCTGAGCCGGAGGTTTCAGCTCAAGAGCCGCCAGCTGCATCTTCTCCTGAAGCCACCACTCCAACTGATGAACCAACCATGGAGACTTCCGCCAACCCGGACATCTCGAGCCCGACTCAGCCGGCCGATGACCCAGACGTGGTGATCACCCGGACGGAGTTTGTCGAGCCGGGGAGACCCACTGCGCTGGCTAAGTGCTCTGCGAAGGAAGAGTCGCTAGAGCGCCGCCGGGCCAAGCTAGACATCACCAACTACGCCAACTTGAGCATTGGAGAGATCATCTCCGGCTATGTCAATCAAGTGCACAACAGCCGGGACTTTGAGATTGACATGGTGAAGCAAATACAGCAGAAGTCTGAGGTACCACTCTATTGCTTACTGCATAATCATCTTTACCGTACTAGCCCCCAAGTCTACGACTTATGATTAAATATGTTGTAGACTTAATTTCCGGCTTACTCTCATAAACCGGTAATTTTGTAGATAGAAAACTTTCGACATGCATTAGCCCCCAAGTGCATAATAATTGTTCATACTATAACCCGGAAATTGTGCAGGCTATTTGCAAGAAATTTGAGGCTGATATCTCAGAGCTGAAGAGCCGCCTGACGACTCAGGAAACTAAGACCCGGACGGCCAACGCAAAATTTTAATCCAGCATTGCCGCTCAAGAGAAGCTGAAGAAGACGTTTGAAGCTGAAAGGAAGACTTGGGCCGAAGAGAAGGCTGCTCTGGTGAGCCGGGCCCAACAGGCGGAGAAGGCTCCGACGGAGAGAACCACCGAACTCTCCGGCTAAAAACGCCATGTATCACAAATGGTCGCCGCAATCTTCGGTAAGTCCTTCTGCAGGCTTTGAACAAGTTTACAGTCTTTATGTCTCATAACTCCCATCATTGAGAACGGCTTATCTTACTCTGTTTAAACAGGTCCCAGAAGCGCCAACCTCAATCAGAACGTGCTGACCAAGCTGAAGGCCGTGTACACCCTGGTGGAGCAACTCTACACCGGGTCACAGCGCGCTTTGGCCGTGGTGGCCCTATCCAACGAGGTTCCGACTCACCTGGCGGAAGTACATCGCCGGCTTGCCGTTCTTCCTCAGCGTGTCCAAGAGCTGCGACGGGCCTCTGCAAGAGCCGGAGCCATAGCTGCTCTGAGCCGGGCCAAGGCGTTCCTTCCAGAGCTAGACCCGGCTGACATTGCACTTGGTTACCCCAGCTGGAAGGAAGACGGCACCCCCTTCGATCAAAAGGACTTCGCTGCCTGCGTGAAGATCGTGCGCCCGGTGGCCACCCTGATTGGGAATGACACCGATCTGACCAAGTACCAGCTGGGCTACGACGCAGAGAATCAGAGGATCCCCACTCCGCGTTATGAAGCCATCAGCTTAGTCCCGCCGACTCGTAAGCACACCTTTGCCCCGGAAATTGACCCGGCCGGGTTAATTGACGAGGAAGCTCAATTTGAAGCTTTGAGCGGCATTGACTGGAAATCGTCAACCTTCCAGGTCTTGGGAACAGCCTGAGGAGCGGAGAGGGATGAACCGGAAGCTTCGACCCGGCAAGCATCTTGACTCTTTACACGGCTTGTTAAACAATGCTTCACCCTTTTGGACTCTGAGAGTCTTGTAATAGAATAGGACCAACATTTTAACTTTGTCGTGCCATCGTGCACGTGTTGAATGCTTAATTCCATTAAAGTTGCTTCTTTATATTCCTCCGGGTCATAATTGATCATTCATTTTCCTTAAGCTCAAATAGTTGTCTTTAACTATCCTGCATAGAAAAACAAATCACAAGTCTCTAGGCGGCTTACCGCACTGAGAATCATAGTCTCATACATATAACCCGGAATATAAATCTATGTCACGAAAGGCTGGTCGTCAATTATGTCCTTGATATAACCGTAATAACACACTTACCGGCCTTCAAGTACACTTCCGGATTATATAACCCGGATAATAAGGTTGGTACCTCAACTCCGGTTTACCAGTTTTGACAATGCTGATTGTGCATGACTAGCATTGTGAGTCAAACTTAAGCCGGCGGAACAAGAACCGCCGTGTACACTGTTGATACCACCAAAAGAACTTGTTGTAAATCAGAAAATCAAAACTTAGGGGCTTCCGGTTCGAATACGGCCAGAGACCCGTCCCAAAGGGGTTAAGCTAAGATTCGAATGCGATCATATAGCCCCTAGTGGGTTTGGCGATGCCGATCAAGAGGGTACCGACAGCTATGTTCTCTTTGGTTCGAATACGACCCATGTTTGAACAGGAAGCCCCCAAATGACCTTAAGAGTTGTTTAACGACGCTGATTCGAATACGATCCACGTCGGTTCCCAAAGGGGGTTGAACTATGATTCAAATATGATCAAAGAAAACTCCCCAATGAGCTCGGCACTTTGCCAATCAAATGGGTATCGACAACTATGTTCTCTTTGGTTCGAATACGGCCTATGTTTGAACAGGAAGCCCCCAAGTGATTATACTGCGTACGGCTAGATTCGAATACGATCATAAGCCGGATCCACCTCCAAGTTACCATGTGATCTTGTAATGAAAACAACACCTTTACCTTTGGAGGAGAAAAAAGGACAGAGGTCCTGCTTTATTACTTATCATAATATATACATGACTTATAGAAATATGTACATCGTGAGAGCCGGTGGCTCAAGTGTAATAAGGCCGAAGCTGAGCTATGTTCCACGGCCGACGGGTCTCTTCCTCCGACTTACGTGAATCTTTATGCTCGCGAACGTCAATAAGGTAGTATGACCCGTTGTGCAAGTTCTTGCTGACCACAAAGGGTCCTTCCCAAGGCGGGGATAGCTTGTGCGCATCTGTTTGATCTTGGATGAGCCGGAGCACCAGATCACCTTCCTGGAAGACCCGGGATTTAACCCGGCGACTGTGATAACGGCGCAGGTCTTGTTGGTAAATCGCTGAGCGAGCTGCTGCCACATCACGCTATTCGTCCAACAAGTCAAGAGCATCTTGGCGCGCCTGTTCATTATCCGCCTCAACATAAGCCGCCACTCGAGGCGAGTCATGACGGATGTCACTCGGGAGGACTGCTTCCGCTCCATAAACCATGAACAAGGGCGTGTAACCCGTAGACCTATTAGGAGTAGTATTGATGCTCCATAACACGGAGGGTAACTCCTCCACCCAACAACCCGGCGTCCGTTGCAAAGGGACCAAGAGCCGGGGCTTGATGCCTTTCAGAAACTCCTGATTAGCTCTCTCAGCTTGACCATTAGATTGAGGGTGAGCCTCTGATGAAACATCAAGTCGAATATGCTCTCGTTGACAAAACTCCTCCATGGCGCCCTTGGACAGATTGGTACCATTGTCAGTTATAATGCTGTGTGGAAAGCCAAAGCGAAAGATCACCTTTTTCATGAACTGAACCGCCGTGGCTGCGTCACACTTGCTAACTGGCTCTGCTTCCACCCATTTTGTGAATTTGTCAACTGCCACCAAGAGGTGGGTCTTCTTGTCCTTAGACCTTTTAAAAGGCCCAACCATATCGAGCCCCCAGACCGCAAATGGCCAAGTGATTGGTATCATCCGCAGCTCTTGAGCCGGCACATGAGCCCGTCGTGAGAACCTCTGGCAACCGTCACATTTACTGACCAAGTCCTCCGCATCAGCATGAGCCGTCAACCAATAAAAACCATGACAAAAAGCCTTTGCAACAAGGGATTTTGAGCCGGCATGATGGCCACAATCCCCTTCGTGAATCTCACGCAAGATTTCTTGACCTTCCTCAGGGGAGACACAACGCTGGAACGCTCCTGTAACACTGCGGCGATGCAGCTCACCATTGATAACAACCATTGACTTAGACCGCCGGGTTATTTGTCTGGCCAACGTTTCATCCTCAGGCAAATCTTTCCGGGTCAGGGACAGCCAAGTCTTCCTCTGTAGGCAACTTAACAGACGGGTTATGCAAGACATCCAGAAAAGTATTAGGCGGCACCGGTTTTTGCTGAGAGCCCAGCCGGCTTAAAGCATCAGCCGCCTCGTTCTTCCTGCGATCGATGTGCTCTACTTGGTAACCCTGAAAGTGTCCAGCAATAGCATCAACTTCACGGCGATAAGCCGCCATGAGAGGGTCCTTGGAATCCCACTTGCCTGATACTTGTTGAGCTACTAAGTCTGAGTCGCCGAAGCACCTTACCCGGCTCAAGCTCATCTACTTGGCCATCCGAAGACCATGGAGCAAGGCCTCGTACGCAGCCGCATTGTTAGTACAAGGAAACATCAACCGTAGCACATAATGGAACTTGTCACCTTTAGGGGAAGCCAATACAACTCCAGCCCCCGAGCCCTCCAATTGCCTGGACCCATCAAAGTGAATAGTCCAATATGTGTTATCCAGCTTTTCTTCGGGCACTTGTAGCTCTGTCCAATCGTTGATGAAATCCACCAAGGCTTGAGATTTAACAGCAGTGCGTGGTACGTATTTCAGACCATGAGGTCCGAGCTCTATAGCCCACTTAGCCACTCTCCCTGTGGCCTCTCTGTTTTGAATGATATCTCCAAGGGGGGCAGAACTGACCACAGTGATAGGGTGACCCTGGAAATAATGCTTAAGCTTCCGGCTTGCCATGAACACACCATAAACAAGCTTCTGCCAATGTGGATACCGCTGTTTGGACTCGATGAGCACTTCACTGACGTAATAAACCGGCCGCTGAACCGGGTGCTCCTTACCCTTTTCCTTGCGCTCCACCACCACAGCCACACTGACGGCCCGTGTGTTAGCAGCTACATACAGCAATAAAGGCTCCTTGTCAACCGGAGCAGCAAGGACTGGGGGCTCTGCCAGCTGTCTCTTCAAATCCTCGAAAGCAGTATTAGCAGCATCATTCCAGACAAAGTTATCAGTTTTCTTCATCAATTGGTACAATGGCATGGCCTTCTCACCCAAACGGCTTATAAACCGGCTTAAAGCAGCGATACGACCCGCCAGGCGTTGGACGTCGTTTATACATGCCGGCTTAGCCAGAGAGGTGATTGCCTTGATCTTCTCCGGGTTAGCTTCAATGCCTCTGTTAGAAACCAAGAAACCCAAGAGTTTGCCTGCAGGAACACCAAACACACTTGGCCGGGTTAAGCATCATCTTGTATACCCGGAGATTATCAAAGGTTTCCCTCAGATCATCTATCAAGGTTTCCTTCTCCCTGGACTTAACCACAATATCATCCACATAGGCATGAACATTGCGCCCAATCTGGTTATGAAGACATTTCTGCATGCAACGCTGATAAGTCTCCTGTGCACTCTTGAGCCCAAAGGGCATAGACACATAGCAGAAGGCTCCAAAGGGAGTGATGAACGCCGTCTTCTCCTGGTCCTTAACTGCCATTTTAATCTGATGGTATCCCGAATAAGCATCCAAGAAACTTAAGCGCTCGCAACCCGTCGTAGCATCAATGATTTGATCAATACGGGGAAGAGCAAAAGGATCAGCCGGACATGCCTTGTTTAAGTCAGTGTAGTCCACACACATCCGACAGGTGCCATTTTTTTGAGCACGAGCACCGGGTTAGCCAACCACTCTGGGTGAAAGACTTCAACAATAAACCCGGCCGCCAAGAGCCGGGCTACCTCCTCACCAATGGCTTTCCGCCTCTCTTCATTAAACCGCCGAAGGAATTGTCTGACCGGCTTAAATTTCGGATCAACATTAAGAGTGTGCTCAGTGAGTTCTCTAGGTACACCTGGCATGTCAGAAGGTTTCCATGCAAAAATGTCCCTATTCTCACGCATGAACTCGATGAGCGCGCTTTCCTATTTTGGATCCAGATTGGCACTGATGCTAAACTGCTGAGATGAATCACCTGGAACGAAATCAACAAGTTTAGTCTCATCAGCCGACTTAAATTTCATTGCCGGCTCATGCTCCGTAGTCGGCTTTTTCAGAGAGGTCATATCTGTTGGGTCAACATTGTCCTTGTAAAATTTTAACTCCTCTGTTGCACAAACAGATTCTGCATAAGCTGCATCACCTTCCTCACACTCCAAGGCCACCTTCCGGCTGCCATGAACCGTAATGGTCCCATTGTGACCCGGCATCTTGAGCTGTAAATACACGTAACACGGCCGTGCCATGAACTTGGCGTAAGCCGGCCGCCCAAATATGGCATGATATGGACTTCTTATCTTGACCACCTTCAAAGGTCAATTTTTCCACCCTGTAGTTGTACTCGTCTCCAAAGGCCACTTCCAACTCGATCTTACCAACTGGATAAGCCGACTTACCAGGCACCACACCATGGAAAATAGTATTGGACTGGCTGAGGTTCTTATCAATCAACCCCATACGACGGAAAGTCTCATAATAGAGGATGTTGATGCTGCTGCCTCCATCCATGAGCACCTTAGTGAACTTATATCCTCCCACCTGAGGAGCCACCACCAGGGCCAAGTGACCCGGATTATCAACCCGAGGAGGGTGATCCTCCCTACTCCACACAATAGGCTGCTCAGACCATCTTAAGTAGCGTGGAGTCGCCGGCTCAACAGCATTCACAGCCCTCTTAGGAAGCTTCTGATCTCGCTTACCCAGACTGGTGGTAAATACGTGATACTGTCCACCGTTGAGCTGCTTTGGGTTGGTCTGATAACCCCCATGCTGCTGTTGATGACCCTGGCCAGACTGCTGATTAAAGCCCCCTTGACCGTTCTGAGGATTAGAATTTGAGCCGCCGCCCGGGCCATGAAAACCGCCAGCGCCTGAACCGCCGCCCGGGCCATGGTTGTCATTAAAGGCATTGGAATTCTTAAAGGCTTTCATGATTGTGCAATCCTTCCATAGATGAGTAGCTGGCTTCTCCCTAGAGCCATGCCTTGGACAAGGCTCATTCAACAGCTGTTCCAGCGTCGGGCCTAACCCGCCGGCTCGGGGAGGTGGCCTCCCCTTGCGTCGCTGGTTATTCCCCTGTGAGCTGGCGTTGGCCACGAACTCTAAGCTGCCGTCGGCCTTACGCTTGCCACCTCCTTGGTTCCCCGGGTTATGCTGAGGACCCTTGCCATTGCCGTTCTTCGTTCCCTTCCTTGTACTTTCATCATCTGAAGCGGGGTCCTTGGTACTATCAGAATCGGCGTACTTGACGAGAGCCGCCATCAGCGTACCCATATCATTGCAGTCACGTTTAAGCCGCCCGAGTTTCATCTTCAAGGGTAGGAAACGACAATTCTGTTCCAACATTAAGACTGCAGAGCCGGCATCCATCTTATCAGATGAATGTATTATCTCCTTGACCCCGCAAACCCAATGTGTCGTAGACTCACCCTCCTGCTGTTTACAGTTAGTCAAATCCACAATTGACATAGACTGCCTACAGGTATCTTTGAAGTTTTGGATGAACCGGGCCTTCAACTCAGCCCAAGACCCGATGGAATTCGGTGGTAGCCCTTTCAACCAAGTGCGGGCAGTCCCATCTAGCATCATGGTGAAGTACTTGGCCATTGCCGCTTCACTGACCTCCAGCAATTCCATGGCCATCTCGTAACTCTCGATCCAGGCTCCGGGTTGTAAATCAGCCGTGTAATTACGCACCTTCCTAGTCCCTTTGAAATCCTTGGGTAGACGCTCATTGCGGAGAGCCGACACTAAACAAGGGACACCTCCAGTCCTCGTAGGGATACCCACATCGACGGAAGTCATCGGATAAGCCGGGGGAGTCTGGTAAGCCGTCAACTGAGGCACCTGCTCCGCCTCCTGCCGCGCTCTGTCTTGGTCTGTTGCGTGAAAGGCTCCGTTATGAGCCGGGCCATGGCCGGGGGGCGGGTCATGGCGTCGGACATTACTTGAGCCGGTCGCTGAGACCATGTGTCTACTATAACTCGGGCTCCGGCCTGGACGAGGGGTTGAGTGGATCCTGTCCCGGCTGTAAGAATACGCCTCTTGCTGCGCCAGCGCTGTCTGAAGGAGTTCTTTAACCCGGCGGGTTTCAATAGCTGTTGGAGAGTCGCCGTCAATTGGGAGAGCCGCCAGCCGTGCTGCTGCAGCGACCATATTCTCCAGCGGGTTAGCATAATGACCCGGTGGTATTGGCACATACTGAGGCGGGGCGGGGTTCACCCGGGGAGGCCCCATCACTTGTGGCTGAACAGGGGTCCCAGACCCGGGCACTATGATCCCCGGTGGGTTACTAGACCCTGCACCTGGCGTGTTGAAGTGGTTTCGAGGATCGTAGACCGGAGGGAGTCGAGATTGGGCCTTTTGATGCCTCCTTCTCATGACCTCATTGGACGCGTTCTGATCCATCGTGAGCCGGAAGGACTACGCCTGAATCAACTGAGTCTGGGCGTCGAGAGCCGCCCTCTCCGCAGCCATCCTGATCCCTTCCGCCGCCAGATCCTCCTTGGCCTTCACTAGATCTAACTTTAACCGCGCCACCTCCGCGTCATGCTAAGCTTGATCCGCCGGGTCAACCGTGGCGGTCAACAGGGCCGTCATCTTGTCCGTGAGATCCATCAGCACCTGAGCCGGCGAGGGCACCGGGTTTCCTGACCCAGCGGTAGGGTTCTGAATAGGCTGAGCACCGGCCATGAAGATTCCAACCCGGCTTGGCGGCTCAAACGGGTCTGGAATACTGTAACCATCGGAACAACCCATGAGCCTGCCATCTTGAAGTTGATACAACGAGTTTGATTCATCTGTGGATGACTCGCCGTCAGAGCCGGCGGCCGTCTCATCACCAGATCCAGACCCATCAGAGAGCCCTCCATGGATACATCCCACAAAAGCATGCTTCAATGCAGGTAGGGCCCGGGTGGATCGTGCACGCTGAGCCGTCTCGATGAGATCGGCGCAGAGATCCGGCTCAGGGCCCGGCTCACCAATCTTGCCAATGAAGACATGAATTCCGCCGAAGGGGACCCGGTACCCGTACTCAATTGAGCCGGCGACGGGGCCTTAGTTTGCATCGTCGATGTAGAGCTTGCCGCGACGACTCTTGGTCATCCGGCCCACAGCGTATCCCTTGAGCCCTTCGAAGCTGCCCTTCAAGAACTCAAATCCACCGTGCGCTGGCCCCACGGTGGGCGCCAAACTGTCGTGGAATTGTCACGGCAGATGTCCTCGAGCTAGGACTTAGTCGTGGAGCCATCGCAGCTAGGAAGCTTGAAGGGGTTAAACGGGACAAGGAACACGAGGGTTATACTGGTTCGGCCCCTTACTGTGAAGGTAAAAGCCTACGTCCAGTTGAGGTGGTATTGATTAGGGTTTTGATGACCAGGGAGCTTAACTGCTAGGCCTGACTCTCGACGAGATCTTACTTGTCCTTAAACCACCGCCGGGTCGTCCCTTTATATAGAGAGGTTGACGCCCAGCAGTTCTCAGAGTCCCGGCCAGCTCATAAGAGTGTCCGGCTCGGACTCTCAACTATTCTTGCCTTACACTACAAGTTCAACCATAATGGCGGACTACGGACCTTAAGCCATATCCGGGTCTTAAGCCCATCTTTGGCCCACCGTCTTCAAGCTTGGCGCCGGGCTTCAGGTGATGACCATTATGAGTAACCCGGCCCCTCCGGGCGGGTGACTCTAAGGTTTATATCCTCAACAGCATCTATATATTGGGTAAAGGGTGGAAGGCTCGGCCTTATGCCTGGTGTTTTGTTCCACTCTTGCCGCCCTAGTTTCTGTCATACCAGTATTATGTTCCTTGAGTTTGCGTTCGTTACGCGGTCGGGTGATTTATGGGACCCCCTTGACAGTTCGCCTTGAATAAAACTCCTCCAGCAAGGCCCAACCTTGGTTTTACCATTTGCCACCTAAGCCTTTTTCCCCCGGGGTTTTCTAGAGCCCGAGGGTCATCTTTATTTTAAACCCTCGGGCCAGTGTTCCTCTGAGTGCTGGTCCAAACTAGAGCCCTTTGCAGCGCCACCTTGGGGAAACTCGAGGATTGGTTTTAGTTGTACGGACTGCTCATCCGGTGTGCCCTGAGAACAAGATATGTGCAGCTCCTATCGGGATTTTTCGGCACATTCGGGCAGCTTTGCTGGTCTTGTTTTACCATTGTGGAAATGTCTTGTAAACCGGGATTCCGAGACTGGTCGGGTCTTTCCGGGAGAAGGTTTATCCTTCGGTGACCGTGAGAGCTTATTATGGGCTAAGTTGGGACACCCCTGCAGGGTATTATCTTTCGAAAGCTGTGCCCGCGGTTATGAGGCAGATGGGAATTTGTTAGTGTCCGGTTGTAGAGAACTTGTCACTTGACCCAATTAAAATACATCAACTGTGTGTGTAGCCGTGATGGTCTCTTCTCGGCGGAGTCCGGGAAGTGAACACGGTTTGAGTTATGAATGACGTAAGTAGGAGTTCAGGATCACTTCTTGGTCATTACTAGATGACGACCGCTCCGTTGCTGCTCTTCTCGCTCTCTTTTGCGTATGTTAGCCACCATATATGCTTATTGCCGCTGCAGCTCC
Source organism: Triticum aestivum (assembly GCF_018294505.1). NCBI lineage: Eukaryota > Viridiplantae > Streptophyta > Magnoliopsida > Poales > Poaceae > Triticum > Triticum aestivum. Next base: position 40,498,451 of record NC_057796.1, read on the forward strand.
ACCTCATTACACCACCCTTTCCTACAAGCTTAAATAGTCTTGATCTTGCGGGTGTGAGATTGCTGAGTCCTCGTGACTCACATATTCTACCAAAACAGTTGCAGGTGCCGATGATGCCAGTACAGATGATGGGATCGACCTCAAGTGGGAGTTCGATGAGGAACATGGTCGTTACTATGTGTCTTTCCCTGATGATCAGTAGTGGAGCCCAGTTGGGACGATCGGGGACCTAGCATTTGGGGTTATCTTATTTTCATTTGGATCTTGACCGTAGTCGGTCTATGTGTGTATTTTGGATGATGTATGGATTATATTTATGTATTGTGTGAAGTGGCGATTGTAAGCCAACTCTTTATCCCATTCTTGTTCATTACATGGGATTGTGTGAAGATGACCCTTATTGCGACAAAACCATAATGCGGTTATGCCTCTAAGTCGTGCCTCGACACGTGGGAGATATAGCCGCATCGTGGGTGTTACAAGTTGGTAATCAGAGCCATCCGCGACTTAGGAGCCCCCTGCTTGATCGAATCGCTGGCGTTGTTGAGTCTAGAACAAAAATGTTTTGAGTCTTATGATTATATATATCGGAGAGTAGGATTCTTTTTACTCCTTAGTCCCTTCGTCGCTCTGGTGAGGTCTCCTGACGTAGAAGTTTTGACTCTTCTCTCCTCAAATTTCACTAAAAAAAATTTAGGATCACGCGGGTATCTTGGAATCGTTCCGATGGTTTTGTGACGAGAACATTGTTCTTGGTGCCTCCTGACATTTAGGGGTTGTGGCAGTATCCCGGGGAGTTGAGCTCCGAGGTGTTGTCGTCACAATTTTATCGTTGCAGTTCTGGAATACCTGAGTTTCGCCGACATCAAAATCACTTTTATGCAGTTGTTGGTGAGATCACCTCGACGCCACCCAGTACTGGGGCGGGAGTTCGGGAGTATTGCCATAACTTGTATAACGGATGCTTTTCGAAGGTTGAGGTACACGATTTCCGAAGGTTTCTTGGTTATGTGTTGACGGATGAATACAGCTGGATCTAGGGATTGCTAGTTTGGGTGATATATTTTGTGTCCCCTGCATCCCCAACACCAGATTGCATAACCAGAAAGTTTTGGGAGTTTATAAGTGGGAATTCAAGTAGCCTTAGGATATCTTTCCGACAGACGCATGATATGAGATTGCGGTTCGACGTCTAGTGGTCTGCCTGTACACGGTTGGTTCTACAGTGGTCTCGTAGTGTCTTAAAGAGTCCTTGGCTATGCCGACTCGGGGACGCTTCGTATGTCATGTGCACAGCCTTGTACATGATGGTGCTGTACGATCGAGCCCGTGTGGGCCCCACCACGAAAACTTCGGACGAAATATCTATCATATGTTTGTTCCGGCTTATTCTGCAAGCCAATACTTTGTTTTGTTTCGAATTGTGGTATTCGAGTTGCTTCGAAGTCATATGTTGATTCCATATCTTTTTCAAGTGGCTTCTCAACTTATGGAAGTGCGATGATTTACTATGGAATTCATTCGTTCATCCTCGTTCAAATGTTTTTTGTGAAGACTATATGTTGCAATTTCTATCCGTTGATTCTACTTGCCTATTTGTCTATCAAGATGCTAACGGATGTCACGCTCTTCAGGATGGCTCTGCCAACGCGTCAGAATCCGGATCGCAATGAAGGGAGTCAAGCGAACCCTCCGCCACCACCTCCGCCTGCGGAGGCATGGCAAGCTATCATGGCGACCACCAACGCCAATGCTCAGATGATTCTGCAACTCTTGCAAGAACGCACCCAAGGGCAAGGCAATCAAGGGAATCAAGGTCAAGGCAACAATCAGACTCACTTCGCTACCCTCAACCAGTTTCTCGCAAATCAGCCCAAGTCTTTCAGCTCCCTGTGCCGAGGCCACGGATGCCGATGATTGGCTCGTGGACATCAACAAGCATTTTGAATGTAGCAATGTCAGGCCTGAGGACTATGTCAAGTTCGCTTCTTTTCAGCTCAAGGACCAAGCTGCTGATTGGTTTCAGCAATACAAAGATTCCAGAGGAGGTCGTGTGATCACTTGGACTGACTTCTGTCGGGATTTCAAAGCGCACCACATTCCACAAAGTGTTGTTGAGAGCAAGCATGAGGAGTTCCGCAATCTCAAGCAAGGCAACATGTCAGTGTATCAATTCAACATCTAGTTTCAGAAACTTGCTCGCTTCGCTAAACAAGACGTTCCTGATGAAAAGAGCATGATCTATCATTTCAGAGGTGGCCTTAGAGAGGATCTGCAGTTAGCTCTCGTTCTTGTTGAGCCTACTCAGTTTGATCAATTCTACAATATGGCACTGAAGCAAGAGGCTGCTCAGCTCAAGTGTGAGGCTTCTAAGAAGAGAGTCAGAGACGCAGTTCAGTCTTCTTCTTCCTCACTTGTGGCAGCTAAGCAACAGAAGTTCTGGTTGCCTCCTCCTCATCCGTTTTGTCAGCCTTACCAGCAGAAGAACAAAGGTGGCCATGGTTCTTCCAACTCTTCCAACTCTGGCTATCAGAACAAGTCTCAGAATCAAGCTCCAAAGTCCAATGCTCCTTATCACCGTCCACTCTCAGAGGTGACTTGCAACAAGTGTCAGCAGAAAGGTCACTATGCTAACAAGTGTTTCAACCAAAGGCGTCTTCCGCCTCCTCCTCCTGTCAGATCTTCCAGCAATGCAGTGGTCAAGCATAATCCAAAGTCTGCTAAGGTGAACATGATGAATGCAGCTCAAGCAGAGGAATCTACTGATGTGATAATGGGTAATCTTCCTGTTAATGATATTCATGCAAAAGTTCTTTTTGATACTGGTGCATCGCATTCTTTTATTTCTAGACCTTTTGTGGCTATGCATGATCTAGTTACTGAAGTATTGCCGAGTCCTCTGTCTATTGTTTCTCCGGCTCGACAACTGACTTCTCGAGCATTCGTTCGGGATTCTGTAATCAAGATGGGCGACTATAAATTTCTGTCTTCTCCAGTTGTTCTTGGTGTCTCGGATATTGATCTAATTCTCGGGATGGACTGGCTTTCTAAGCACAAGGCTCAACTTGATTGTGCTGCCAGGGAAATTCTTTTGACACACTCTTCTGAGGATGTTATCATTTATGCCGCTCATGATGAAACCATTCGGTTATTTTCTCTCAATGAGAAGGGCAAATTGAATGCCATCTCTCAAATTCCACTTGTTGACTGCGCTACCCCGAGACGTTCTGCCTCCTTCTGTCGGGAGAAGACAGAGGAAGCCATCGCTGCCGCGTTGACCGCCAAGTCCCACGCCGCCCCGCCTGCTCCTTCAAGTCCTGCCAGCTGCATCGCCTCGCCAAGTCCGCCGCCGTCGCCCAAGGCCCTTGGCTTCGCCGTCTCAGCCCAACCTCAACCTCATGCAGACTCGATGGGTCGAAATGATTCAAGAGTACAATCCGAGTATTGAATATACTCCAGGCAAGGCCAATGTCATTGCAGATGCTTTAAGCAGGAAGGCTTATTGCAACAGCTTAATTCTCAAGCAATTCCAACCGGATCTTTGTGAAGCTTTCCGCAAGCTGAATCTCCAAGTTGTTCCTCAAGGCTTTCTTGCCAACCTCATAGTATCTCCTACTTTGGAAGATCAGATTCGTGAGGCACAACTTCTTGATGCCATGGTGAAGAAGGTGAAATGTGGTATCGACAAGGGTCTTTCCAAATACAAGTGCTATCGCATTGATGACAGAGACACTTTATTCTTCGAGGACCGGATTGTGGTTCCTAAAAGTGATCTAAGGAAAGTCATTATGAACGAGGCGCACAATTCTCTTCTTTCCATTCATCCTGGGAGTACGAAGATGTACCATGACCTCAAGTAGTCGTATTGGTGGACTCGAATGAAGCGAGAAATTGCTCAATTCATGAATCAATGTGATGTCTGTCGAAGAGTGAAAGCAGAACACCAACGACTAGCTGGTCTCCTCCAACCTCTCGCTATCCCAGAATGGAAGTTTGATCACATCGAAATGGACTTCGTGACTGGTTTTCCAAAGTCCAAGCGTGGAAATGATGCTATCTTCGTTGTCATTGACAAGCTTTCTGAAGTGGTTCATTTCCTTCCAATCAAAGAATCCATCACAGCAGCTCAGTTGGCAGAGCTATACACCTCCAGAATTGTCTCCTTGCACGGCATTCCACAATTGATTTCTTCTGATCGTGGAAGCATCTTCACCTCTAAGTTCTGGGACTCCTTCCAGAAGGCCATGGGCACAAACATTCGCTTCAGCACAGCATTCCATCCTCAAACTAGTGGCCAAGTCGAGCGAGTCAATCAAATTCTTGAAGATATGCTCAGGGCTTGTGTCATTTCCTTTGGCATGAAATCGAAGATTGTCTTCCATATGCTGAATTCTCCTACAACAACAGTTTCCAAGCAAGTTCGGGCAAGGCACCATTCGAGATTCTCTATGGCAGAAAGTGCCGTACTCCTCTCAATTGGTCAGAGACTGGTGAACGCCAACTTCTTGGCAATGACTTAATCACAAAAGCTGAAGAAATGTGTAAACTCATCCGTGATAATCTCAAAGCCGCGCAATCGCGCCAGAAGAGTTACTATGATAGTAAGCACCGTGATGTGGCTTTCGAGATCGGAGACCATGTCTACCTCCGCGTCTCTCCAATGAAAGGCACTCGTCGCTTCGGTATCAAAGGGAAGCTTGCCCCTAGATACGTGGGTCCTTTCAAGATCATTGGTAAAAGAGGCGACCTCGCCTATCAACTTGAGCTTCCTTCCAACTTCGCGAACGTGCACAATGTGTTCCATGTGTCACAGCTCCGCAAGTGCTTCAAGACGCCTGAGCGCACTATCAACTTCGAAGAGATTGACCTCCAAGAAGATATGTCTTATCATGAGCACCCAGTTGCTATTCTGGAAGAAACTGAGCGCAAGACTTGCAACAAGTCAATCAAATTCCTGAAAGTGAAGTGGTCGCACAATTCCGACCGGGAAGCCACCTGGGAACGCGAGGACCATCTCCGTTCCGAATATCCGGAGTTCTTTCAGACCTAGATCTCGGGACGAGATCCTCTCGTAGTGGTGGAGTGTTGTAACACCCCGGATGTAACTTTCCATATTTGTAACTCCGACTCTTCCCATTTTCGGCTATGTGTTATGATGTTCCCTTCGTGGTCGGGTTTTGTCTTTCGTTTTGCATTTTGTTCATGTCATGCATTTCATACCATGTCATCATGTGCGTTGCATTTGCATACGTGTTCGTCTCATGCATCCGAGCATTTTCCCCATTGTCCGTTTTGCAATCCGGCGCTCCCATCTCCTCCGGCGCACCCCTCTTGTTTTCTTTCGTGTGCGGGTGTCAAACATTCTCGGAATGGACCGAGGCTTGTCAAGTGGCCCTATTATACCACCGGGAGACCACCGGTCAAGTTTCGTTCCATTTGCAGGTCGTTTGGTACTCCAACGGTTAACCGGGTAACCGCAGATGCCTTCTGTGTGTTGCAGCAAAGCCCCCTCTCTAAACAGCCTAAAACCCACCAAACTCTCTTCCATGCTCTAGGTCGTTCGATCACGATCGTGTGGGCGAAAACCGCACCTCATTTGGAGCCTCCTAGCTCCCTCTACCTATATATTTGCATCCCTCCCGAAACTTCTCGCAGATGAAACCCTAAAATTCGTCCTCTCCGCGGCCTGACGTGTCCGTCCGCGCCGGGCAAATCTCCGCCGCTGCCCGCGCCCAATCGGGACGCGCCACGTGGCAGCCGCGCCGCCGCCCGTACCCCGCGCCGCCGCGGCCCTCCCGGCCCGCTCCTCCTCCGCCCCGCCTGTGCGCCTCGCCCCGCCGCCTCCGCTCGCCGCCGTCTCCGCCGCCTCGGCGACCCGCGCCGTCGCCGAACCGCGACCGCCGCCGCCTCCTCCGACCCCGACGCCGCCCCCGCGCCGGCGCCTGTCCCCGCCACCGAACGCCGCCGTCGCCACCGTCCCGCGCCCAGCGCCCGAGCTCCGGTCGGCCGCCCTCTCCTTCCTCCGCCCTCCCCGTCCTCGACTCCGGCGACGACCGAGCCCGCGTCGGCCAGATCTCGATCCACTTTGACCTACAGTTGACTTTTCCCGAACCCCCGTTATTTCTTCTAAGTCATTTATTTTTCTCAGCATGTGCCTATGTTCATAGCATCATAACTCTCTGCATATAGCTCCGTTTCGCGCGTGTAATATATCGAATTGTTCGTCTTGTGATGCTCTACATTTTGCTAAATTGCACCATGTTCATTAGAGGCAATCTTGATGCCCAAATATCTGGTGCAAGAGTGCTAGTTGCTGTTATCTGCTGGTTCTTAGCAGAACTTGGAGATTTGTTATTTTTCTATCATTTAATCTGTGCATCTTATGGGCATGAGATCTACATGTGTTTTGTTGTATGCCATGCCATCTTTCCAGTGGTTTATGCCATGTATTTTTGTGATCTCTGTGGTGACTAGCACAAGCATGCAAACTAGGCCCCGTAATGTTTCTGATTTCAGGGACTTAGTGATTTCTCAAAGTCTTTGTCTGCTGTTATTTTGTTGCCATGTAAACTTGATGCTACAGAGAGATCCATGCATATTTTGGAGATGTTCAGTAAGGATGTTTTGTAGATATTGTTGTAATTGATCCATTCCTGCCCTTGTTTGCAATTATGGACTGCCATAGCATGACTCAATCTTGCTCTACTTTTGCTATAAAATATTTCTGGCAGATTGTTTACGTGTAATTCAAATTTGCCAAGCTTGTTGTAGTTGATCCATACATGCTATGCTTTTGTTCTTGCCATGGTTAGCTTCATAAATATGCCATCTTGCTGTAGGTATGCTTGTTTTATCATGAATTGCTTTGTGGTGAGTGCATCAAGCTCACCAAGATGCCTTCATATCATTATTTCTGCCATGCTCTGTTTTTCTGCTAAGTCTGAAACCTGTTAACGAAACTTGCTATGTTTACATGGTTACCATCATATAGTCTGGTCCTTTTTGGCTTATGGTCAATAAGGGACTTTTGTCATAGGCATTTAGTATAATACTTCCATGCCTTGTTTTGCTTTGTTAAGTTCCTCTAGCATGTTGATTTCGTGCTCTGAACATTGCTACCTGATGCTGTTTTCTGCCATGTCCAGTAATTTCACTAAGTCTGTGAACCTGTTATCTTTTGCAATTTTGCCATGCTTGTTTGAGCTTGTTATGTTGTGATCTAGCCGTAGCTCAGTGTTCACCTTTTGTCAAGCATTTCCTGTAGATTACTCCATATGCTTTGTTGCTACGTTGGAGTGCTATAGCATTGTTACTTGTTGCATTTTAAGCGCTATCATGCTGTTAATCGCAGATTTGTGTCATTCTTGTTTTGCTTGCCATTTGCAAACCGTGCATCCGTTTCCGGTGATCTTTATATCGATTTCAACCGAAATCATCTCATCTTTCCAGTGACATGCTTGGTTTGCCAAGTTACTTCCTTGTTCATCATTTTCCTTCCGGAGCACGCATATGCATCGCATACCATATCTTGCATATCATTCATGAATTGCATCATGTTGCTTGTGCATTTCTCGTGGTTGATTGTGGTTCCGTTTGCTTGTGTTCTTGTTTGGGTAGAGCCGGGAGACGAGTTCGTGAACGAGGAACCTGTTGAGTACGCTTACGAGGATCAAGCTTTCGACAACTCTGAGAACCTTGCAGGCAAGATGACCACCCCTCGAAATCACTTCTATCTTTGCTTTGCTAGTTGTTCGTTCTATTGCCATGCTGCGCTACCTACCACTTGCTATATCATGCCTCCCATATTGCCATGTCAGCCTCTAACCATCCTTTCCTAGCAAACCGTTGTTTGGCTATGTTACCGCTTTTGCTCAGCCCTTCTTATAGCGTTGCTAGTTGCAGGTGAAGTTGAAGTTTGTTCCATGTCGGAATATGGATATGTTGGGATATCACAATATCTCTTATTTAATTAATGCATCTATATATTTGGTAAAGGGTGGAAGGCTCGGCCTTATGCCTGGTGTTTTGTTCCACTCTTGCCGCCCTAGTTTCTGTCATACCGGTATTATGTTCCTTGAGTTTGCGTTCCTTACGCGGTCGGGTGATTTATTGGACCCCCTTGACAGTTCGCCTTGAATAAAACTCCTCCAGCAAGGCCCAACCTTGGTTTTACCATTTGCCACGTAAGCCTTTTCCCCCGGGTTTTCTAGAGCCCGAGGGTCATCTTTATTTTAAACCCCCGGGCCAGTGTTCCTCTGAGTGCTGGTCCAAACTAGAGCCCTTTGCAGTGCCACCTTGGGGAAACTCGAGGATCGGTTTTAGTTGTACGGACTGCTCATCCGGTGTGCCCTGAGAAGGAGATATGTGCAGCTCCTATCGGGATTTGTCGGCACATTCGGGCGGCTTTGCTGGTCTTGTTTTACCATTGTCGAAATGTCTTGTAAACCGGGATTCCGAGACTGATCAGGTCTTTTCGGGAGAAGGTTTATCCTTCGGTGACCGTGAGAGCTTATGATGGGCTAAGTTAGGACACCCCTGCAGGGTATTATCTTTCGAAAGCCATGCCCACGGTTATGAGGCAGATGGGAATTTGTTAATGTCCGGTTGTAGAGAACTTGTCACTTGACCCAATTAAAATACATCAACTGTGTGTGTAGCCGTGATGGTCTCTTCTCGGCGGAGTCCGGGAAGTGAACATAGTTTGAGTTATGAATGACGTAAGTAGGAGTTCAGGATCACTTCTTGGTCATTACTAGATGACGACCGCTCCGTTGCTTCTCTTCTCGCTCTCTTTTGCGTATGTTAGCCACGATATATGCTTATTGCCGCTGCAGCTCCACCTCATTACACCACCCTTTCTGTCGTGGAATTAACACGTCAGATGTCCTAGGTGTAAGGACTTAGTCGCGAGGCCAACGCATCTATGTAGTAGCTTGACAGGGTTTGATTGGGATGAGAGACGCAGGGCGGATCAACGCACAAGACAAGGGTTTAGACAGCTTCGGGCCCCGGGAAACATCATCCGGTAATAACCCTACATGCTGTTTGAGGCTAGGTCTCATTATGCTTATGAGAGAGTCGCCGGTAAGCCGGCTCTTTGTGTATAGCCCTAGAGATTGTTTCCTGTTCTTTCGGGTGCCTTGCCCCTCCTTATATAAGTTAGAGGGGCGGGTTACATGTGGAGTCCTAGTAGGACTTGGACTAATCTATCTTCTCTTACAAGTTGATTACAAGTCCGGGTCTTGCTTCCTCGTAAAGGAAATATTTGTCATCCCTTTCTTCTTAAGCCGGCCCATCATAAACGTGAGCCGGCCTTCCGGGCCTTGGGCCTTCTATCTGACCCGCTGTCGGGGCCATCCATGAGTCGTCTGGTTCATGAGCTCGTCTGGCTGTGAGCCGCCAGACCCGTGAGTCGCCAGTCCTCCGGCGGGTCACGGTGAAGCACCAAGTCCGGCCGGGTCATACTTCCGGCCGGGTCATTCCGCGGGGTATATCCCCGACATTAGCCCCCAGTTTAATTTGGATTTATCCATGTTAAACTAATCCGCAATATAAACACAAGAACAAATTTGACAGGTTGTGTTCCGGGTTAAATATTCTTGGTAAGCCGGCACTTGATCATCCTTAAGTCCTTGTCATCTTCCTTCTTGATATGTATCCATAATCTCATAGCAAATCTCTTTAGTAGATATGTTCAAATTTTTCCAATGCAAAAAATCCAGATACTTCCTTTGAAAAATCCGGGTCAATAGGCCAGCTTCAGAGTCAATTTGCTGACATTGGTCTCTTTGTTGAGAAATATTGTAAGAGATAACCCACTTGAGTCGGCTTTCAATGCTCTGACTTGACAAAAGTATTGGTCTTCAAATATTCAACTTATATTCAGCCGGCTTAAAGATATAAAACTTGCCGGTTTATGAGTACCAAAATTGCCGGGTTATAAAAGCTGATACTTCCGGGTCATGATTGTTGCCAACACCGGTTCATGTTTGATAACGTCGGGTTGTAGACACAGGGTCATAATGATTGGTGACGCCGGGTCAATCTGGTTTGCTCAAAACAAAGAATTTGAAAATATTTCTTTGATAATAATATAATACCTGTAACCCCCAAGTCTTGAGGAGAACAAAGTGATGGCTTAAGACTTGCTTCAATATAAATGCTGCCACTTTGAAGAAATCCATATTGTTCATCTCAGTCACTAGTAAAAACTGAATACTCCATATTATGTAGCCCCCAAGTGCCGGGTTGTCATGCTTGCAGCAACCTAGGACTTGTAATTGCCTTATGCTCATATAAACTTCAACCAACGTAGCCCCCAAGAGCCGGGTCATTATGCAATAATGAGCAGGGACTTTGTAAATATGATCATTGATAATAACAGTATATAATGTAATCTCCACCATGGGGCTTGAACCCACGTCCACAAGGTTACGAGCTTTGTACTCTACCAACTGAATAGTGGATCTTTCAATATAATGGATTAAGGCTTGTGTACCTCGAATTTTCGACAGGAGCAATTGGTAGCCCCTAAGGGCCGGCTCATTTAGAATGTGATGAGTCGGGTCTTCAATAAGTTGAGCCAAAAAGAATGACTTTGCATTAGCCCCCAAGTGCCATGGTGCATGCTGGCAGTGACATGGGACTTGTATATTCGTTGTAATCTCGATTTGAACAATGTAGCCCCCAAGTGTCGGGTCGTAAGCCTACAGCGACTCGGGACTATTTCCTCCATTGTAAAATAAATCATGCCCATTGATAACAATAATAGCCGTTGCGCTGAAGCGACTTTGAAAACCTCAATCATAACACTGGTTATTGATAATCACAATAGAAATCCAGCCATGTTGGCTATTCAAGATTTGAATACCTCATCGGTTGACAAGTAAACCCGGAGTTTAAATACCTGGCGGCTCTTGGCCAATGACGACTTAATGCGCCTTCATTGTAAGCCGGAAATTTTGTAACCCGGCGGCTTATAGCCTTTGAGAAAACCAAGAATTGATAACCCTTTTGAGACACCAATTTCAATCTTTGATGATGGGCTTGAACTTAATCATTTATGTAAGTCATAGCTCTGTAAATCCTGCACAGAGTTTAAACAACATATGCCCTGGCGACTTAACGTTAAAAGCCAGGGCGGGTAACCACCCAAAAGTAGTCTTATCCTGCACACAAGTAGATCACAAGATCCCTTGGCGGTTTACCGCAGGGCGGGTCATAATATCTCACATATAACCACTGTGATATTGATTTGTACTGCCGGTTTACATGACCTGTCCAGTAAGGGTGATAATCCGATCCTTAGAAGCCAATGCTTCCACATAGATGATGATTGTCATAAGCTGGCGATTTATCATCGAAAATCAAGCCGGGTTAAATAGCAACCACTCATATACACTTTAGATATGAAAAAGAGCTTCAAATAAAATCCAAAAATTGTTTGCAAAAAGAGACTTCAAAATTTTTGAGGCTTCTGATTCGAATACGATCAGAAAACCATCCCAAAGGGGTTAAGCTAAGATTCGAATACGATCATATAGCCCCCAGTGGCTTTGGCGTTGCCGATCAAGAGGGTACCGACAGCTATGTTCTCTTTGGTTCGAATACGACCTATGTTTGAACAGGAAGCCCCCAAATGACCTTGAGAGTTGTTTAACGACGCTGATTCGAATACGATCCACGTCGGTTCCCAAAGGGGGTTGAGCTATGGTTCAAATATGACCAAGAAACTCCCCAATGAGCTCGGCAGTGTGCCGATCAAAAGGGTATCGACAGCTATGTTCTCTTTGGTTCGAATACGACCTATGTTTGAACAGGAAGCCCCCTAGTGATCATGAGAATATTTAACGACTCTGATTCGAATACGATCAGGGTCACACCCAAAGGTTTAAGCTAAATTCGAATACGATCATCTCCTAGTGGTCATTAAAGCAGGGTACCTATATTTGAGTTGTGCCTTGAAACAGACTCTCTTTGGTCCCTTTAATTTTTCCTGAGAACTCGAACTTTGCGAGAGATAAATTCTTTTTGAACCGGAAAAATCGGATATTGAAAGTTTCAAAGCTTTGTGATAAACAAATTTACCTTAAACTGGATTTTGAACCGGATTTGAGAGCTTCAAAACTTTGTGGCAGATAAATTTCCCTTGAACCGGATTTAAACCGGAATCCTTCTTTTTAAGCCGGAAATTTTCTGACGGCCTTTAAACTTTCACCAATATGGCGGCAGCCTCCAGGACCGGGTTATTTTTCCCTCCAATGACCCGGAGTTCTTGAATGCATTGAAATCAACCAATGATGCCGAGTCATATCATTGTAGCCCCCGAGTCTCAAGACGACTCGAGGAGTTGGCTTTGAGATTCTCCATATTGACCATAGCATAAGGTGTATATCATTGGTGTTGATAGCGCGATGTGAATCCATAGAAAATTGAGGTGACTGCGGCGGGTTATAAATGACCCCGTATGAGCCGTGTCAGCAACTCGGCCAATGGTTCCTTCCAACTGGATGTTTTGAAGTTAACCAAACTGTAGTGGCGGCGACTTGTGTGCATGCCCATTGAGCCGTCCAGTGCCGACGGCGGCTGATAACACATGACAATTTTCCTCCAAGCTGTTGGAAGAAAACCGGGCTTCCCAAGTAGTGACCTGCTCATATTCAATAATCCGCTCATGCAGACAAATGCAGTCCTGGTGTGTCGATGTAGACCAGGCCGCGAGAGGCGGACGGAAAAGACGACCTTAGCATCAGAGGCGGCTCAGACAGATGAACCGGCCGCGGTGTTGTGAACCGGCGCGGTCGGGCGAGTTAACCACGTCGTTTTGATGTAGTGAACAATTGTCCTGCATCAACAATATCGCAGACCAAGACAAAGATAAACTGCTCTTTTGATAAAACATAATATGTACCAATAAAATATATTTTAGATGGATATCACCTGATGCGCCAGGCCGGAAATAATCCGCCATGAAATTAATGATTGCTAGGTGAAGTTGAAGTCGCTCACGGGTGAGCCGGCCGCGGCGTGGTAAACCGGTGCCGACGGGTGAGTCGACCGTGGCGTTGTAAGCCGGCGCGGACAGCGAGTAGGCCACGACGTTGTAAGCCGGCGCGGTCGCGAGAGACGGCCACGGCGTTGTAAGCCGGCGCGGACAGCGAGTCGGCCACGCCGTTGTAAGCCGGCGTGGTCGCGAGAGACGGCCACGGCGTTGTAAGCCGGCGCGGACAGCGAGTCGGCCACGACGTTGTAAGCTGGCGCGGTCGCGAGAGACGGCCACGGCGTTGTAGGCCGGCGCGGACAGCGAGTCGGCCACGACATTGTAAGCCGGTGCGGGAATCTGTTGAGTAAGGACAACCACCTGTGCCAAATAATGTTTGGCGTGTCTCCATCTCCGCGGTATAATACCATTTTGTGATGGATAATTTTCCTGCATATAAAAGATAATAGGGCAAAGTAGCTCTGCTCGGATGAATTAATATGTGCTTAAAAATAAGGTGAATGGCACCTGGTTTTTGTCGGAGGTTGGTCTAGTTGTGATAACAAGCCGACCATAAAAATCACCCGGTAGATACAGTCAGCCGCGGCATTGCAAACGGTGCAGACGGAAAAATCAATCACAAGCACAGTAAGCCATGCGGACGGCGAGTCAATCGCGGGCATGGTCCCGGTTAGTTGATGTAACCGGGTCATAAGGACGGTGACTTGTACACGTTCGTTCAGCGGGCAGTATGGCGCGGACTAAACGCCGGTACAAGAACATTGCCAGTGCGCTCTATACCCGCAGTATAACGCCTCATCTGATTTTGTTCGGACGACTGATGATCCGTAAGTAGCACATGTAGATAACTTTTTCAACTGGCTCACACTCCAACCAGGACCTTTTCCTTTCTTTCTTTCCTCGCATAAGCAGATGGCCGAAGCAGACCGCAAGGGCGGCTCGATCGTAAAAACTGAGCTCATTTCAGATCTGACCCCGGGTCGTGTGCTGTCAACGCACGGCACCTGTCCGAGTCCAAGTTGCAGGCGGCCACGACGAAATCGACCCAATCCTCCTCTTGTCGGTTTACTCTATGCACATCCACATCTCAAGTTGTCCAAAAAAGTCTGGGTATCACGTGGAGTAGCAATCAATTCCTGTTCTCCGTGCTGGTCATATAGTAGCACTGATTTGGATGCTTTAGCACTGGATTCTTCCCTTAAGTAATTCCTTGATCTCTTTTGGAAGATTCCATGTGAGACAACTTCTGCGATCACTCTCCATGCGATGTCTCTTCAGGCTGGAGAGATACGGCGTACGCCCAGGACTTTGATTTTGATGGTAGTATAATAGCAGCCACGACGACTCAGAAACAAGGAACAACAACAGCGCTTGACGGGCGGCAACAGCCGGGCTCAAGGACAGTAGTGGCGGCCCGACTTCCGGCTGGCCGCGGGGACAGCAGCTCGAGGCCGTAGCGGAAGCGGCTCATCATGCGGCAAGCAGCTCAAAACAAAGACGTGGCGGGTCAACCCAAGCGGTTTTAACTCTTCGTCCGGGTTGTAGTCGGTTTTGATGAGACACAGCAACCGACGTACAATTTTGATGTAGCCTCTGTAGATCGCGGCGGCTTACGGTAGTGCCGTAGCGCACAGGTGTAATCCTAAAATAGTCTTCATCTCACACCCGCCACTGCAGAACCCTTCGTGAATCTTTGAATGATGAACTTGTCGCTGGTGTGAATTTTCTACGCCAGTTTAAACCGGCAAAATTGCGAACATCTCGAACCCTAGAAAATATCCCTCCAAGAACTCAACACCACCGTGCGCGAGCCCCACGGTGGGCGCCAATTGTCGTGGAATTAACACGTCAGATGTCCTAGGTGTAAGGACTTAGTCGCGAGGCCAACGCATCTATGTAGTAGCTTGAGAGGGGTTGATTGGGATGAGAGACGCAGGGCGGATCAACGCACAAGACAAGGGTTTAGACAGCTTCGGGCCCCGGGAAACATCATCCGGTAATAACCCTACATGCTGTTTGAGGCTAGGTATCATTATGCTTATGAGTGAGTCGCCGGTAAGCCGGCTCTTTGTGTATAGCCCTAGAGATTGTTTCCTGTTCTTTCGGGTGCCCTGCCCCTCCTTATATAAGTTAGAGGGGCGGGTTACATGTGGAGTCCTAGTAGGACTTGGACTAATCTATCTTCTCTTACAAGTTGATTACAAGTCCGGGTCTTGCTTCCTCGTAAAGGAAATATTTCTCATCCCTTTCTTCTTAAGCCGGCCCATAATAAACGTGAGCCGGCCTTCTGGGCCTTGGGCCTTCTATCTGACCCGCCGTCAGGGCCATCCATGAGTCGTCTGGTTCATGAGCTCGTCTGGCTGTGAGCCGCCAGACCCGTGAGTCGCCAGTCCTCCGGCGGGTCACGGTGAAGCACCAAGTCCGGCCGGGTCATACTTCCGGCCGGGTTATTCCGCGGGGTATATCCCCGACACTTTCCTACAAGCTTAAATATTCTTGATCTCGCGGGTGTGAGATTGCTGAGTCCTCGTGACTCACAGATTCTACCAAAACAGTTGCAGGTGCCGACGATGCCAGTGCAGATGATGGGATCGACCTCAAGTGGGAGTTCGATGAGGAACGTGGTCATTACTATGTGTCTTTCCCTGATGATCAGTAGTGGAGCCCAGTTGGGACGATCGGGGACCTAGCATTTGGGGTTATCTTATTTTCATTTGGATCTTGACCGTAGTCGGTCTATGTGTGTATTTTGGATGATGTATGGTTTATATTTATGTATTGTGTGAAGTGGCGATTGTAAGCCAACTCTTTATCCCATTCTTGTTCATTACATGGGATTGTGTGAAGATGACCCTTCTTGCGACAAAACCACAATGCGGTTATGCCTCTAAGTCGTGCCTCGACACGTGGGAGATATAGCCGCATCGTGGGTGTTACAATAATCACCCAGTTACGTTGTGACGTTTGATAGCACACAAGGTGTTCCTCCGGTATTCGGGAGTTGCATAATCTCATAGTCTGAGGAACATGTATAAGTCATGAAGAAAGAAGTAGCAATGACACTGTAACGATCATAATGCTAAGCTAACGAATGGGTCTTGTTCATCACATCATTCTCCTAATGATGTGATCCCGTTCATCAAATGACAACACATGTCTATGGTGAGGAAACATAACCATCTTTGATAAACGAGCTAGTCAAGTAGAGGCATACTAGGGACACTTTGTTTTGTCTATGTATTCACACATGTACTAAGTTTCCGATTAATACAATTCTAGCATGAATAATAAACATTTATCATGAAATAAGGAAATAAATAATAACTTTATTATTGCCTCTAGGGCATATTTCCTTCAACTTTACATGTTCCTTTATCCTAACAGGGAAAGGTGGTTTCTCAATATAAGCAGAAGGAACAACTGGATCAACATTATAAATTATGGTTTCTTCTTTAATTGGTACCGGTTCTTTAATTTATTCTTTAATAGGTGGATGATATTTGAACCACTTCTCTTTAGGAGATCAACATGAGTAGAAAATGATTCACAAAAGGAGGCTACTATCTCAGAGTCAAGACCTTATTTGGTGCTAAACTTTTGAAAAGCATCGGTATTCATAAAAGATTTAACACAATCATATTATGTTTAATACCTGACTCTTTACCTTCGTTGAGTTCCCAATCTTCAGAGTTGCGTTTAATTCTTTCCAAAAGATCGCACCTGAATTCAATAGTCTTCTTCATAAAAGAACCAGCACAAGAAGTATCAAGCATGGTTTGATCATTACGAGAAAGTCGAGCATAAAAATCCTGGATAATAATTTCTCTTTAGAGCTCATGATTGGGGCATGAATATAACATTGCCTTAAGCCTCCCCCAAGCTAGAGCGATACTTTATCCTTCACGAGGACAAAAATTATATATATATATATATATATATATATATAATTCCGATCACGATGAAATAGATGCATAGGATAATTTTTTGATGGTACTCCAATTTCAATCGATTCCAATTCCAAGATCCAATATCATTGCATAGCCTATACCATGCTCATGATTTTCCCTTCAAATATAAAGGGAAAACCTTCTTCATAACTTCATCTCCGGGTAAACCTGCAAGCTTGAACAATCCACAAATTTGTTCTACATATATCAAGTGCATATTAGGATGTTCAGTTCCATCTCCCGCATAAAGACTATCTAGCAGTTGTTCTATCATACCTGAAGGAATTTCATATTCAATATTTTCAGTAGGTGCAGTAGGTTGAGGGGTAGCTAATTGTGGTTCAGGTCAAGGTGAAGATACTCCGACAAAACCCTCAAAGGATTGTTTTCAATAGTAACAAGTGACAATAAATTTCAGCACACTACATAAATGTTTCCTTACCAATTTCCACTTACCAAAGGCGCTTCACTCCCCGGCAACGGGGCCAGAAAATAGCCTTGATGACCCACAAGTATAGGGGATCAATTGTAGCTCTTTTCGATAAGTAAGAGTGTCGAACCCAACGAGGAGCAGAAGGAAATGACAAGTGGTTTTCAGCAAGGTAATGTCTGCAAGTGCTGAAATTGTAAGTAGCAGAGTAGTTTGATCGCAAGATAATTTGTAACAAGCAAGTAATGATAGTAGTAGAAAAAGTGCAGCAAGGTAGCCCAATCCTTTTGAGGCAAAGGACAGGCCAAAACGGTCTCTTATGATAAGCAAAGAGTTCTTGAGGGTACACGGGAATTTCATCTAGTCACTTTCACCATGTTGGTTTGATTTGTGTTCGCTACTTTGATAATTTGATATGTGGGTGGACCGGTGCTTAGGTGTTGTTCTTACTTGAACAAACCTCCTACTTATGATTAACCCTCCCGCAAACATCCGCAACTACGAGAAAAGTATTAAGAATAAATTCTAACCATAACATTAAACTTTTGGACCCAATCGGTCCCATACGAAATAGCGCATAAACTGGGGTTTAAGCTTCTCTCACTCTCGCAACCCATCATCTAATTGCTACTCCACAATGCATTCCCTTAGGCACAAATATGGTGAAGTGTCATGTAGTCGACGTTTACATGACACCACTAAGGGAATCACAACATACATACTATCAAAATATCGAACACATATCAAGTTCACATGATTACTTGCAACATGATTTCTCCCGTGACCTCAAGAATAAAAGTAACTACTCACAAATGATAATCATGCTCAAGATAAGAGGGGTATTAAATAGCATATTGGATCTAAACATATAATCTTCCACCAAATAAACCATATGGTAATCAACTACAGGATGTAATCAACACTACTAGTCACCCACAAGCACCAATCTATAGTTCTGGTAACAAGATTGAACACAAGAGATGAACTAGGGTTTGAGATGAGATGGTGCTGTTGAAGATGTTGATGGAGATAGCCCTCCCCAAGATGGGAGAGTTGTTGGTGATGATGACGACGATGATTTCCCCCTCTGCGAGGGAAGTTCCCCCGACGGAATCGCTCCGCCGAGAGCAAAAGTGCTCCTGCCCAAGTTCCGCCTCGAGACAGTGGCGCTCGTTCCCGAAAGTGTTCTCCTTATTTTTTTTCTAGGTCAAAATGACCTATATACCAGAAGATGGGCACCGGAGGTGGGCCTAGGTGAGCACAACCCACCAGGGTGCGCCTGGGCTCCGTAGCGCGCCCAGGTGGGTTGTGCCTACCTGGTGGGCCCCCTTGCTACCTCTTGAGCATGCGTTGGTTTTCCCTTGAAGAGCAAAGGGTGATGCAGCAAAGTAGCGTAAGTATTTCCCTCAGTTTTTGAGAACCAAGGTATCAATCTAGTAGGAGATTACACGCGAGTCACCTAGTACCTGCACAAACAATCAAGAACCTTGCAACCAATGCGATAAAGGGGTTGTCAATCCCTTCACAGTCACTCGCAAAAGTGAGATATAATAAAGATAGTAAAGTAAATATTTTTGGTATTTTTGTTGCATAGATTGGAAAGTATTGATTGCAAAATAACCGGCGACAGTAATTGGCAAGATGACGGGAAACTAATGTGATGTAAAATAGACCCAGGGGCCATAGGTTTCACTAGTGGCTTCTCTCATGATAGCATATATTACGGTGGGTGAACTACTGCCGAGCAATTGATAGAAAAGCGCATAGTTATGAGAATATCTAGGCGATGATCAGGAATATAGGCATCATGTCCGTGTCAACTAGACCGAAACGATTCTGCATCAACTACTATTACTCCACACATCGACCGCTATCCAGCATGCATCTAGAGTATTAAGTTCATACGAACAGAGTAACGCATTAAGCAAGATGACATGATGTAGAGGGATAAACTCAAGCAATATGATATAAACCCCATCTTTTTATCCCCGATGGCAACGATACAATACGTGCCTTGCTACCCCTACTGTCACTGGGAAAGGACACCGCAAGATTGAACCCAAAGCTAAGCACTTCTCCCATTGCAAGAAAGATCAATCTAGTAGGCCAAACTAAACCGATAATTCAAAGAGACTTACAAAGATATCAAATCATGCATATAAGAATTCAGAGAAGAACCAAATATTATTCATAGATAATCTTGATTATAAATCCAAAATTCATCGGATCTCGGCAAACACACCGCAAAAGAGTATTACATCGAATAGATCTCCAAGAACATCGAGGAGAACTTTGTTTTGAGAACCAAAGAGAGAGAAGAAGCCATCTAGCTAATAACTATGGACCCGAAGGTCTGTGGTAAACAACTCACGCTTCATCGAAGAGGCTATGGTGTTGATGTAGAAGCCCTCCGTGATCGATTCCCCCTCCGGCAGATCGCCGGAAAAGGCCCCAAGATGGGATCTCAAGGGTACAGAAGGTTGTGGCGGTGGAAAAGTGGTTTCATGGCTCCCCTATTGTTTTTAGGGTATAAGAGTATATATAGGCGAAAGAAGTACGTCGGTGGAGCTCCATGGGGCCCACGAGGGTGGGGGGCGCGCCTACCCCCTGGGCGCGCCCTCCTGCCTCGTGACCGCCTCGCGGAGTTCCAGACTTCAACTCCAAGTCTTCTGGATTGCGTTTGTTCCAAGAAAGATCATCGCGAAGGTGTCATTCCGTTTGGATTCCGTTTGGTATTCCTTTTCTGCAAAACACTGAAATAGGCAAAAAAACAGAAACTGGCACTGGGCCTTCGGTTAATAGGTTAGTCCCAAAAATAATATAAAAGAGCATATTAAAGCCCATTAAACATCCAAAACAGATAATATAATAGCATGGAACAATAAAAAATTATAGATACGTTGGAGACGTATCAAGCATCCCCAAGCTTAATTCCTGCTCGTCCTCGAGTATGTAAATGACAAAACAGAATTTTTGATGTGGAATGCTACCTAACATAATTTTCATTGTAATTCTCTTTATTGTGGCATGAATGTTCGGATCCATAAGATTCAAAATAAAAGTTCAATATTGACATAAAAATAACAATACTTCAAGCATACTAATAAAGCAATCATGTGTTCTCAAAATAACATGGCCAAAGAAAGTTATCCCTACAAAATCATATAGTCTGGCTATGCTCTATCTTCATCACACAAAGTATTTAATCATGCACAACCTGATGACAAGCCAAGCAATTGTTTCATACTTTTGATGTTCTCAAACTTTTTCAATCTTCACGCAATACATGAGCGTGAGCCATGGACATAGCACTATAGGTGGAATAGAATGGTGGTTGTGGAGAAGACAAAAAGGAGAAGATAGTCTCACATCAACTAGGCATATCAACGGGCTATGGAGATGCCCATCAATAGATATCAATGTGAGTGAGTAGGGATTGCCATGCAACGGATGCACTAGAGCTATAAGTGTATGAAAGCTCAACAAAAGAAACTAAGTGGGTGTGCATCCAACTCGCTTGCTCACGAAGACCTGCCGCAATTTGAGGAAGCCCATCATTGGAATATACAAGCCAAGTTTTATAATGTAAAATTCCCACTAGTATAAAAGTGACAACATAGGAGACTCTCTATCATGAAGATCATGGTGCTACTTTGAAGCACAAGTGTGGTAAAAGGATGGTAGCATTGTCCCTTCTCTCTTTTTCTCTCATTTTTTTATTTGGGCCTTTCTCTTTTTTGTATTATGGCCTCTCTTTTTTCGTCCGGAATCTCATCCCAACTTGTGGGGAAATCATAGTCTCCATCATCCTTTCCTCACTGGGACAATGCTCTAATAA
The DNA here is from genome assembly GCF_018294505.1 of Triticum aestivum. Classification (NCBI taxonomy): domain Eukaryota; kingdom Viridiplantae; phylum Streptophyta; class Magnoliopsida; order Poales; family Poaceae; genus Triticum; species Triticum aestivum. Next base: position 40,519,666 of record NC_057796.1, read on the forward strand.
TGATGATCATCACACTTTTATTTACTTACAACTCAAGAATTACAACTCAATACTTAGAACAAAATATGACTGTTGGGGGAACGCCACCTATGGGATCACGAGGATCCCTTCTATGGTTGACGGGCGGGGGCTGTGCAAAGAGTGGGTTTGGGAGATCAACACGGGGGAATTTTATCTAGGTTCGGGCCGCAAGCAATGCGTAATACCCTACTCCTGTTGGTTTGTGTTTATCTGGTGTTCTTGGACTAGCTACAAAGCATGCAGGGTCCAGAAAGTCCGAATCCTCCCTCAGTACGCCACGGGCCTCCTTTTATAGTCAAAAGGGGTCGCCACAGTGGCACACAGGAGGTGGAAAGTATGTACTGTACACAAGTCTATCCCTGGCACCATAGGACAAAACACATTTAATGCGCTGCCGACGTGCCCTCTCACTTTATCGGGGACAGCAAGGAAGCTCATCCCGTCCGTCGCCGCTTCGCCTCGCTCCGGCGTGTGTCCAGGCTGACGAGGCATGCAGCGCCATGCTGGCTGGCTGGCTGCTGAGTTGGTGCGGTGGCAGAGTCTTTACAAAGATCTGCATGCTACCACGCAGGTTCTTGTTGAGTTGGCCTGGAAGTTGCACGTCGCCACGCAGGTGCCTGCCTTGTTTGCGGGCCGACTGCTATGTTGGAACGGCGGTGGAGCCTTGGTAGGTGTGGGCCTGGCTGCGGCTGTCGGTGTCAAAACCAGCGGATCTCGGGTAGGGGGTCCTGAACTGTGCGTCTAAGGTCGATGGTAACAGGAGACAGGGGACGCGATGTTTACCCAGGTTCGGACCCTCTTGACGGAGGTAATACCCTACTTCTTGCTTGATTGATCTTGATGAATATGAGGATTACGAGAGTTGATCTACCACGAGATCGTAATGGCTAAAACCCTAGAAGTCTAGCCTGTATGATTATGATCCTTCTCTACGGACTAAACCCTTCGGTTTATATAGACACCGGAGGGGCCTAGGGTTGTACATAGTCGGTTTGCAGGGGAAGGAATCTTCATATCCGAACGCCAAGCTTGCCATCCACGAAAAGGAGAGTCCCATCCGGACACGGGAGGAAGTCTTCTACCTTGTATCTTCATGGCCCATCAGTCTGGCCCACGTCACATAGGCCGGACGCCCGAGGACCCCTTAATCCGGGACTCCCTCAGTAACCCCTGAACCAGGCTTCAATGACGATGTGTCCGGCGCGCAGATTGTCTTCGGCATTGCAAGGTGGTTTCCTCCTCCGAATACTTCAAAGTAGTCCTCGAACACAGAAAACGTGTCCGACTCTGCAAAACAAGCTCCGTAAAGAGTATAATATTTAACAAATCCCATGTACTGATATATTTTGTAGTGAGATGACACGTCTCTGCATGGTCATTATTTCGAACCGTTTTTTAGCCTCCTGCTCCGTGTTTCGAGATGCGGTTTCCGTTGGCACGTCTTGTTGAAGTAAAGATCGTGTCCCCTTATTATGGGATTCTCATCAATACGGGCATGGGTAATCCCACCGTGCCGTACGCACGACCCTTGGGGAACAAGCATGTTTTAAGGCGAGTGGGGAGGCGCTTGATATTCGCTGCCTTTATAAAGAGATAAGGATTCACCCTTTCACCCACACCCTCTTTCTCTTTGCCCACCCATTCTTGAGCTCCAGCGCCCAAGCCTCCATCCTTTCCGCCTAAAAAGAGCACTCCAGCCATGTCTGGATCTGGAGCGCAGGGCAAGTGCATGGCCTCCTCTGTCACGGAGAAGGACATTACGAAGCTCCGGGAGGCGAGGTACTTGGCCCAGGAAATCGCCCACCGGCTTCCGGCCAAGGGGCAGATCGTCCCCATCCCGAAGCCCCAGGAGAGGGTGGTGTTCATTCCCCACTTCGTCCGCGGGTTGGGATTTCCCCTCCACCCATTCGTTCGCGGACTCATGTTCTACTACGGGCTAGATTTCCATGATCTGGCCCCAAACTCCTTCCTCAACATCTCGGCATTCATTGTCGTGTGTGAGGCCTTCCTCCGCATCCCACCCCACTTCGGATTGTGGCTAAAGACCTTCAATGTGAAGCTGAAGGTGGTGGGTGGTCAACACGCAGAGTGCGGAGGCGCTATGGTGAGCAAGAAGTCCAACGTCACGTGGCCCAACCTACGTGGAGACTCTCAAAGGGTGGCAGCAGCAGTGGTTCTACGTCACAGAGCCCTGCGACACCACCTGGGTCGCGGCTCCCGCATGCGGCTCACCTCCTGGCTAGAGAAGGGCCTGGACTGGGCCTCGTCGGACAAGCTGACGGCGCTGCAGACGCGCATCAAGAGCATGGTGGACAAGAACATCAAGCTTCTCAATGTGATCCAGGTGATGCTTTTTCACCGGATGCTTCCTTGCCAAAGCCGGACTTGCAATCTGTGGGAGTTCGATCCGGCCAAGCACCAGACCTTGCAACAGTTCTTCGGTGCTACGCACGAAGGCATTTGGAAGGTGCTTTCCAAAGCCAATGAGACATGGCCGAAGATGTAACGCCCTGGATCCGACGCGCCAGGTGTCTGCCAGTTATTCGTCGTTGTTGCCATGTCATTTGCTTGCGTGTTGCATTTTGCCATGTCATCATCTGCATCCCATTTCATGTCATCATGTGCATCGCATTTGCATACGTGTTCGTCTCTTGCATCCGAGCATTTTCCCCGTTGTCCGTTTTGCAATCCGGCACTCCCATCTCCTCCGGCGCACTCCTTTTGTTTCTTTTCGTGAGCGAGTGTTGAACGTTCTCGGAATGGACCGAGTCTTGTCAAGTGGCCTTGGTATACCACCGGTAGACTACCGGTTAAGTTTCGTTCCATTTGGAGGTCGTCTGGTGCTCCAACGGTTAACCGGGTAACCGCAAAGTCCATTTGTGTGTTGCAGCAAAACCCCCCTTCAACAGCTCCAAAACCCCTCTAAGTCTCTGCCATGCTCTCGGTCGTTCGATAACGATCTTGTGGGCGAAAACCGCTCCTCGTTTGGACTCTCCTAGCTCCCTCTACCTATAAATAGGTGCCCTCCCCCTAAAATTCGCGGATGAGTTCCACCCTAACCCTGGCCAAACTCCTCCCCGTCCCCGGACATGTCCGCATCCGTCGCCGGGCACGCCGCGCCGCCGCTCCCGGCCAGTGGCGTCGCGCCACGTCAGCCCCGCCACCCTCTCTCTCCTCCCCGCCGCCCGTGGCCCGCCGCGGCCCGCGCTCGGCCCTCCCGGCCCGCGCGCCTCGCCCGTCCGCTCCTCCGCTGCGGCCGCCCGGTGCGCTCCGCCGCCCGCGGCCACTGCCTCGCCGCCGGCGTCCGGCATCGCTGGACCCCGCCGCCTCCGTGCGCGCCTCCTGCGCCGGCGCCCGAGCCCGCGACCTCGCCAGCCCTCCGGTGCCGGCGCGCCCGTGCACCGCCGCCGCCAGCGTCCCCCCTCCTCTCCCCGCCGGTGCCTCCTCCTCCTCCGCGCCGCCGCCGGCAGCAGCCCAGCTCCGGCCACCGTCGAGGCCGAGCCCGATCCAGATCGGGTCAAACCCTAAGGTTGACCCCGAGCCCTCCTCAAAATTTCACCAAGTCTTGATGATTTCACATTATATGCCCCTGTTCATCAGTGCATAACTCTCTGCATATAGCTCCATTTCATGCGTGTAATATTTCAAATTGTTCGCCTCGTGATGCTCTTCATTTTGTTCAACTGCACCATTTCCATTAGAGGCCATCTTGATGCCCAAATCTCTGTTGCAAGAGTGCTAGTTGCTGTTATCCTCTGGTTCTTATCAGAACTTGGAGATTTGTCATTTTTGTATCATTTAATCTGTGCATCTTATGGGCATGAGCTCTACATGTGTTTTGTTGTATGCCATGCCATCTTTCCAGTGGTGTATGCCATGTATTTTTGTGATCTCTGTGGTGACTAGCACAAGCATGCAAACTAGGCCCCGTAATGTTTCTGATTTCAGAGAGTGATTTCTCTCAAGTCTTTGTCTGCTGTTATTTTGTTGCCACATAAACTTGATGCTACAGAGAGATCCATGCATATTTTGGAGATGTTCAGTAAGGATGTTTTGTAGAGATTGTTGTAGTTGATCCATTAATGCCCTTGTTTGCAATTATGGAGTGCTATAGCATGACTCATTCTTGCTCTACTTTAGCTATAAAATATTTCTGGCAGATTGTTTACGTGTTATTCAATTTTGCCAAGCTTGTTGTAGTTGATCCATACATGCTATGGTTTTGTTCTTGCCATGGATAGTTTCATAAACATGCCATCGTGCTGTAGATATGCTTTTTTGTCATGCATTGCTTTGTGGTGAGTGCATCAAGCTCACCAAGATGCCTTCATATTATTGTTTCTGCCATGCTCTGTTTTTCTGCAAAGTCTGAGACCTGTTAACGAAACTTGCTATGTTTACATGGTTGCCATCATATCTTCTGTGCCCTTTTGGCTTATTGTCAGTAAGGGACTTTTGTCATATGCTTTGATTAGATTCATGCCATGCCTTGTTTTGCCATGTTAAGTTCCTGTAGCATGTTGATTTCGTGCTCTGAACATTGCTACCTGATGTTATTTCTGTCATGTCCAGTAATTTCACCAAGTCTGTGAACCTGTTATTATTTGCAATCTTGCCATGTCCTTTTGAGCATGTTCTAGTGATTTCTGGAGATAGCTCAGTGTTCATGTTTTGTTGTGCTTTACCTGTACATCATGTCCATGCCTTTTTTTCATGTTGAGTTGCTGTAGCATATTCTTTTGATGCTTGCTAGTTGCCTAGTTGCTGTTTTAGGCAGATTGTTGCTATGTCTTGTTTGGAGTGTATGTGTTGCACCGTTGCTCCGTTTGGAGTGTGCTCTATATGGAACTTGCTTAGAATTGTATGTAGTTCCATATTATCTTGTTCCATCCTTGTTTTGAGGTGTTTGCTTGATGGTTGTATGCATTTTGCATCAATGCCATGTTTATCTTGTTTTGCTCATATCTTCTAGGCCGTAGCTCCAAATCTAATGAACTTTATATGTAACTTGACTAGAATTTCGTGTAGATCATCATGGTTCTCTTTAACTTGCTGTTTAACAACTTCAAATTAATGTTTGTTCAGTTCTGGACCAATTTCGAAATTTGCATATGAGGACTTACCGGATTTGTTATATGTTGTTTCCGGCCTCATTTAAACTTGCCTTGATGTGTTGTTCTTGTATGCATCATCTCTCGTCATGAGTAGCTTCATATAGCCTTGTCATGCATCATACTTGGTTGAGCATCATGCCTTGTTCATGTGTGGTGTGTTTACCTTGTTGTGTGCTTCTTCTCGATAGTTCCCGTGTCGTTGCGATCGTGAAGATTCGTTCGTCTTCGTGGCTTCATCTTCTTCATGGGCTCGTTCTTCTTCCTAGCGGCATTTCAGGCAAGATGACCGTCACCTTGGATCTCATTACTATCATTGCTATGCTAGTTGCTTCGTTCTATCGCTTTGCTGCGCTACCTATTTCACTTGCTCCTCAAGCCTCCCAAATTGCCATGAAACTCTAACCTTTGTCACCCTTCCTAGCAAACCGTTGTTTGGCTATGTTACCGCTTTGCTCAGCCCCTCTTATAGTGTTGCTAGTTGCAGGTGAAGATGAAGATTGCTCCATGTTGGATTATGTTTATGTTGGGATATCACAATATCTCTTATATTATTAATGCATTTATATACTTGGTAAAGGGTGGAAGGCTCGGCCTTATGCCTGGTGTTTTGTTCCACTCTTACCGCCCTAGTTTCCGTCATACCGGTGTTATGTTCCCGGATTTTGCGTTCCTTACACGGTTGGGTGATTTATGGGACCCCCTTGACAGTTCGCCTTGAATAAAACTCTTCCAGCAAGGCCCAACCTTGGTTTTACCATTTGCCTCACCACCACCTACTTTTCCCTTGGGAGTCGCTCTCTCGAGGGTCATCTTTATTTAGCCCCCCCCCCCCCCGGGGCCAATGCTTGTCTAAGTGTTGGTCCAAACTAGAGCCCCTTGCAGCGCCACCTCGGGGAAACTTGAGGGCTGGTTTTAGTTGTACGCAGTGCTCATCCGGTGTTGCCCTGAGACCGAGATATGTGCAGCTCCTATCAGGATGTCGGCGCATCGGGCGGCTTTGCTGGTTTTGTTTTACCATTATCGAAATGTCTTGTAACCGGGATTCCGAGACTGATCGGGTCTTCCCGGGAGAAGGAATATCCTTCGTTGACCGTGAGAGCTTATAATGGGCTAAGTCGGGACACCCCTGCAGGGTATTATCTTTCGAAAGCCATGCCCACGGTTATGTGGCAGATGGGAATTTGTTAATATCCGGTTGTAGAGAACTTGACACTTGACCTTAATAAAACGCATCAACCGCGTGTGTAGCCGTGATGGTCTCTTCTCGGCGAAGTCCGGGAAGTGAACACGGTTTCTGGGTTATGTTTGACGTAAGTAGGAGTTCAGGATCACTTCTTGATCATTGTTAGTTTCACGACCGTTCCTTTGCTTCTCTTCTCTCTCTTTTGCGTAAGTTAGCCGCCATACATGCTTAGTCGTTGCTGCAACCTCACCACTTATCCATTCCTTTCCCTTTAAGCTTTGCTAGTCTTGATACCCATGGTAATGGGATTGCTGAGTCCTCGTGGCTCACAGATTACTACACAACAGTTGTAGGTACAGGTTTTACGATGATCATGATGCGAGAGCGATGTCTTGTTTTGGAGTTCTTCTTCTGCTTCTTCTTCGATCAGGGGATAGGTTACAGGTCGGCAGCCTGGGCTAGCAGGGTGGATGTCGTTTGAGTTTCTGTTTATGTTTCATCCGTAGTTGGATGTTGATCTTATGTATGATGTTTTGATGTATTCTTGCGGCATTTGTATGCCTTGTATGTATCCCCAAATATTATGCAATGTTGATGTAATGATATCCACCTTGCAAAAGCGTCTTCAAGATGCGCTTCTATCCTTGGTGGGACCTTCGTGTTCCTTTAGGATAGGGTCGCATCTTGGGCGTGACAGAAGACGACCGAGGACCGTGTGTACAACCTGACCCATCCCGCCAGTCCGGTAAGTTTTTCATGTTCCAAGGTGTATCCTTCACCCGTACATTCAAGGAAGATGTCTAAGCTTCCTTATCTGTCTTTTCAGGGCTGGACAACAAAGGCGGAACGGATCTAGTGTCCGGCTCCACTGCCCGAAAACCCAGCTATCCCACTTCTGACGAAGATGCTGGTTCCGGCGCCCTACCAGGCGCCGGAGAAGAATGCCAAGAAGAAGGCCAAGGAGACCAGAAGTGGCCTCCGCCGTAAAGGCACTTCGGACGTGATGTCCGAAGACGCTGAAACCCACTCCTCCCCTGCCACCGAAGATGGGGAGGAGGAGGAAAGCAACTCTCCCCCCGAGGGGGGAAGGAAGAAAAGGGCGGCCTCCACAAATCTGGAGGCGGAGACGTCCAAGGGAGGGAAGAAGGTGTCTACTGCGGATAATTCCGCATTAGACACCGATAGTAGCTCTGAGTGGCGTCCCAGGCCGAAGCCCCTGGCCGAATCGTAAGTACTCAAAGGCACTTATGTACATATATATCCAGCTTCTTTACCTCACGGTATTTAACATGTCAAGCCATGCGTTGCAGTCCGGCTCACGCCCACCCCCAGCGATCCTCATCTTCGGGGGATTCGCTGGATCCAAATGTGATCGGCAGCGGGTCGCTTCTGGCGGCCTCCTCTTCCAGGGCCACGGACGACGCCGAGGTGCTGTCCCGAAGGACCTTCCCAGGCCAAGGAGAGGTACAGGAGGCCATCAGGGTGGCGCCAGAGGGTGATACCTCAGCCGCCGAACACACGGGGGAGCAAATCCCCCCGGAGACTGACGATGGGGGCCATATCCAATTCGGCCCCTCGCCAAATACTATTCCGGAGGCCCATACGGCTTCGGAATCAGGCAAGCAGCCTCCTTTGAAAGAAGGAGGTGCGCCTATCCCTCCGGCGACCTCTGTCCATCCAGAGGCACCGGATACTCTACTGGAAGCGCTGCGAGGTGCTTCCATTGTGGAGGAACATCATATCCTTATGGGTACGGTGATTGAGAGGGTGTAGTCCGCCAAGAGCAAACTGACCGAAGCCTGCGCCAGCCTTCTAACAGGCCTTGAGGTATGTGACAAAAAGAATGCCATAGTATAGACAGTAGCCCCTGAGACTCTATCCGGTGTTCGAAAAGAAAAGCCGGACAGAGGATCAAATAATGTTCGCAGAAGACTAACCATACATGTCCATGTGAATAAATAGGCATCGATGCTGGCTGCGACCTCCCATTCTGCCGAAGTCTCCAAACTGAAGCAGAGTCTGGAGCGGGCCGAGGAAGAGCTCGGCCGTGTGAAGAAACAACTAGAGGACAAGCAAGGTATGCCATGACCTATTCAGATCTAGAAAGATATGAATTATTCGTGTTGATCATGTTATCATGATATTTCATAGGAGCTGCGACCCAAGGTGGAGTCTCTCAAGAATGCGCTGGCCGAGGCCCAGAAGAGAGCGGCGAAGGAACAAGCCGCCCGTGAAAAGCACGAGGCCAGGGTCAGGGATGTCCAGCAGGAGCTCCAGGACGCCGTAAAGAAATGCGAGTCCTTGGAGCGCAAGTTTGCAGACCAAGAGTCCGAACTTGCTAAGGCACGCCAAAGTGCACAAGAGTCCCGGGTTGAAGCCCAGGGCGCCCTCCATGAAATCCGGGAGGCCAGGAAAATTGTGGTGGATAAGGCCTTTATTATGCAAAGCAAATATGTGAAGAGAAGGTACCTCTTACTAACCCGGATTTGGAGTTCTCCAGGAGCGTTTGCAGATCTGCCGCGCAGTGTTGCTGATGTTGAGGAGTTCTTCCGAGACGAAGAGGGGAGCTCAACAGTGAAGCTGTTTTGGTCGCAATACCTTGCGCCAGAGCATCCGATGCCCTTTAGCGATCAGCTTAAACAGCTGACCGAACTGCATAGGGTGGCCGAATTGGCCATGAAGGATTTAATAATCCGTCTATGGCCTGCCGAACCATACCCAGCAGCTACTTCGGGCTCGTGAAGCGGCTGGTCAATGCCTGCCCTCGGCTTGATGCCATCAAGCGGTCGGTCTGCATCGAAGGTGCGCGGATGGCCTTCACCCGTGTCAAGGTGCAGTGGGCGAAGATGAACGCCGTCAAGCTCGTGACTGATACGTCTCCAACGTATCTATAATTTTTGATTGCTTCATGCTATATTATCTTCTATTTTGGACATTATTGGGCTTTATTATTCACTTTTATATTATTTTTGGGACTAACCTATTAACCGGAGGCCCAGCCCAGAATTGCTGTTTTTTGCCTATTTCAGAGTTTCGCAGAAAAAGAATATCAAACGGAGTCCAAACGGAATGAAACCTTTGGGAACGTGATTTTTGGAACGAACATGATCCAGGAGACTTGGACCATACGTCAAGAGATCAAGCAGGAAGCCATGAGGTAGGGGGCGCGCCTACCCCCCAGGCGCGCCCTCCACCCTCGTGGGCCCCACGTTGCTCCACCAACGTACTCCTTCCTCCTATATATACCTACGTACCCCCAAACGATCAGATACGGAGCCAAAAACCTAATTCCACCGTTGCAACCTTCTGTACCCACGAGATCCCATCTTGGGGCCTGTTCCGGAGCTCCGCCGGAGGGGGCATCGATCACGGAGGGCTTCTACATCAACACCATAGCCTCTCCGATGAAGTGTGAGTAGTTTACCTCAGACCTTCGGGTCCATAGTTATTAGCTAGATGGCTTCTTCTCTCTTTTTGGATCTCAATACAATGTTCTCCCCCTCTCTCGTCGAGATCTATTCGATGTAATCTTCTTTTGCGGTGTGTTTGTTGAGATCGATGAATTGTGGGTTTATGATCAAGTTTATCTATGAACAATATTTGAATCTTCTCTGAATTCTTTTATGTATGATTGGTTATCTTTGCAAGTCTCTTCGAATTATCAGTTTGGTTTGGCCTACTAGATTGATCTTTCTTGCAATGGGAGAAGTGCTTAGCTTTGGATTCAATCTTGCGGTGTCCTTTCCCAGAGACAGTAGGGGCAGCAAGGCACGTATAGTATTGTTGCCATCGAGGATAACAAGATGGTTTTTTTTATCATATTGCATGAATTTATCCCTCTATATCATGTCATCTTGCTTAAGGCGTTACTCTATTCTTAAGAACTTAATACTCTAGATGCATGCTGGATAGCGGTCGATGTGTGGAGTAATAGTAGTAGATGCAGGCAGGAGTCGGTCTACTTGTCTCGGACGTGATGCCTATATACATGACCATACCTAGATATTCTCATAACTATGCTCAATTCTGTCAATTGCTCAACAGTAATTTGTTCACCCACCGTAAAATACTTATGCTCTTGAGGGAAGCCACTAGTGAAACCTATGGCCCCCGGGTCTATTTTCCATCATATTAATCTTCCAACACTTAGTTATTTCCTTACCTTTTACTTTGCTTTTATTTTACCTTGCATCCTTATCACAAAAATACCAAAAATATTATCCTATCATATCTAACAGATCTCACTCTCGTAAGTGACCGTGTAGGGATTGACAACCCCTTATCGCGTTGGTTGCGAGGATTTATTTGTTTGTGTAGGTGCGAGGGACTTACGTGTAGCCTCCTACTAGATTGATACCTTGGTTCTCAAAAACTGAGGGAAATACTTATGCTACTTTGCTGCATCACCCTTTCCCCTTCAAGGGAAAACCAACGCAGTGCTCAAGAGGTAGCAGTAACCGAGGGACCGCCCGCGGGCAAGGAGCACCGCACGCCCGAGCGGTATTTTGATGATGTCCTGGAGGGATCCCGCATTGTAGAGGGCCAGTGTGCGAAAGACATTATCTTTGAATGAAGACATTCATATTATCCAGTCTTGTATTATAGAACAAAGCCTATATGTAATATATTGCTTGTTTGTTGTGTGAAAATATCCCCTCCTGTGCGGTCGTTTGTTAAATCTGAGAGTTGGCCAGTCGTCGGCTTCAGCCCCCACGTAGGTAGTACGGGGGTGTTCGGGATGGAACCTAAACACACTTGACCCAAGAGTTTGGTCCTTGAAGGAGGAATCGGACTATGTGGCTTTATCACTTTCACTTTTATGTTAATCCGGACTAGGGTGCTGTAGACACCTGATCGGGTGGAAGCCGATCCTTCGCATAATGCGGGAAAAAATCACAAAAGATTAGAACCTTCGAACAGCTGACCAGCTCTCGCCACATCATGACAGTTAGTTTTCGGCTTTCTCTGCTGAAGTGTTTCCTCGGATAAACCAGAAACACAATCGCAGTAGTTCTCCCTTTACTATCCTAGCCGATAGGACGGAACGTAAGGTAGTAAGCACAGGAGTCGGGCAACCCAACTATTGACCAAAGACATGATTCGGAGACGATGCATATAATGCTAAATTCGGGGTGCCGAACTATACTGTAAAGAGTGTTCGGACTTTTATTGCCATAGTGCAGAGTGCAATGAAGCCCCTGGCGAATTAAAGCGTACCAAAGTGTACGGGTGCAATCGATAAGAATATCGAAATAAAATGAAGTAGTAAGCCAGTGTCGCATAAGTTGGGCCGCATACTGTTTCCATTATAATTTGATTAATACTTCAAAGCGTATTTTTACAAATAGTGCGATAGGCAACATGGCTATTTAACATGCCGAGACCAAGGGGGAGCTGTGTGCGTGCCCTGAAAACGGGTAGAGTGATCGTAAAGAAAACCATCGAGAGATTCCTCCACACGTCTATGCTGCTTGTTGCCTTGGTATATTCATCGGTCGAAAGGGTCGATGATCAGGCCGTCGTGAGGGGCCTGCAGGAAAGAGACCTAAAAGGATAAAAAGAGAACAAAAAGTAAGTGTGCCCGAAGAAGGTCGAGCAGTATTATGGACCACAATCCAGCTGTGCCTCCGTCTTTGCCCATGGTATTTTGAGTGCGTATTTATGTACGCGCGGTACATACGCTGCCATTTGGTCGGGACTGAGATGGAGGCCGAATTGCTAGTCGAACTCCTGACGAGCTGGACTGTCAAGATGCGGAGTAGTCCGGAATCGTTTGACAGTGTTCGGGAGCTTGGCCGCTGAATTGATATTTTGCTTGATAAGGCCGCTCTGTACTTGCACTGCTAGGGCCGCGGTGTGCTCCTCGGTACAGAGGGAGCGTTCCGTGTTTCCATTGACTGTTATGACACCGCGTGGTCCGGGCATCTTGAGTTTGAGATAGGCATAGTGTGGTACCGCATTGAAGCGAGCAAATGCAGTTCGTCCGAGCAGTGCGTGATACCCACTGCGGAAGGGGACTATATTGAAGATCAAGTCTTCCTTCGGAAGTTGTCCGGGGATCCGAAGACGACTTCCAATGTGATTGAGGCCATGCAGCGAGCCTCTACACCTGGTATTACTACTTTAAAGGTAGTTTTTGTGGGCTTGATCCTTGATGGGTCAATGCCCATTTTGTGGACTGTGTCCTGATAGAGCAGGTTAAGGCTGCTGCCACCGTCCATAAGGACTCGTGTGAGGTGGAATCCGTCAATAATTGGGTCGAGGACCAGTACGGCAGAACCGCCATGACGGATACTGGTCGGATGGTCCCTACGATCAAAAGTGATCGGGCAGGACGACCATGGGTTGAATTTTGGGGCGATTGGCTCTATCGCATAGACGTCCCTGAGCGCGCGTTTGCGCTCCCTTTTGGGGATGTGAGTAGCGTATATCACGTTCACCATTTTGACTTGGGGGGTAACTTCTTCTGTCCCCCTGTGTTCGGCGGGCGGGGCTCTTTGTCGTTGTCCTCATTTTGCGACCCCTTCTCCTTGTTCTCGGTATTTAACTTGCCGGCCTGTTTAAAGACCCAACAGTCTTTGTTGGTATGATTGGCTGGCTTATCAGGGGTGCCGTGGATCTGACATGGACGATCGAGTATGCGGTCCAAGCTAGATGAGCCCGGATTGTTTCTTTTAAATGGCTTCTTCCGCTGGCCGGACTTGGGGCCACTGAATCCGGCATTGACCACCGTGTCATCGGTATTATCACCGTTGCTTCGACGCTTGTATCTGTTGCGTCGGGGCTTGCCATTGCTATTTCTGGCCTCCGAGGTGCCAGGTTCGCTTGCAGTGTTATTGCTACAGGCTAGCCAACTATCTTCGCCCGCGCAAAAGCGGGTCATAAGTGCCATGAGGGCTGCCATGGACTTCGGCTTTTCTTGGCTGAGGTGTCGGGCGAGCCATTCGTCGCGGATGCTATGCTTAATGGCCGCTAGGGCTTCGGCATCCGGACAGTCGACGATCTAGTTCTTTTTGGTTAGGAACCTAGTCCAGAATTTCCTGGCTGACTCTCCGGGCTGTTGAACTATATCACTTAAGTCATCAGCGTCCGGAGGTCGAACGTATGTGCCTTGGAAGTTGTCGCGGAAGGCGTCTTCCAATCCTCCCAGCTGCCGATAGAGTTTTCAGGCAGGCTGTTTAACCAGTGCCGAGCTGGTCCCTTGAGTTTTAGCGGGAGGTTTTTGATGGCATGAAGATCATCACCGCGGGCCATATGAATATGGAGAAGAAAGTCCTCGATCCATACCGCAGGATCCGTATTTCCATCATATGATTCGATATTCACAGGTTTAAACCCTTCTGGGAATTCGTGCTCCATTACTTCATCAGTGAAGCAGAGGGGGTGTGCGGCGCCTCTATATCGGGCCAAATCGCGATGTAGCTCAGATGGAGTCCGTCTGCGGTTTTTGGCTCGGACGTGGTTATGTTTGTCACGTGCGGCTAGATATCCGTTGTCGCTTGTTGGGGCCCGCCCCCATGATCCGTAGATCGATCTGGTCTGACCTGCCCTATTTTCCAGGTCCTGCCGCAGGTCATATGTATATCCCCGAGCTGTTGTGTCTCTACCTTGACGGCGAGGTGGTATGGCTGGTGTTCGGCTTGAGTTGTCGTTCTGTCCCGGCCACGTGGTGGTCATTCAGCCGCGTTACGCGCTGATGGTACGGGCTCCAGTGCCTCGTCACTGAATTGAGGTAGCAGTTTACGCTTCGGGTAACTTTTGGTTGGTCGCTCGAGGCCGTATTCCTCGGCTGCTAGGACATTAGTCCACCTGTCATTGAGTAGATCTTGATCAGCTTGAAGCTGCTGCTTCTTCTTCTTCAGGCTCCTTGCAGTGGCTATTAGCCGGCGCTTGAAGTGCTCCTACTCGAGAGGTTCCTCAGGCACGATAAAATCTTCATCGCCGAGGCTCACCTCATCCTTAGACGTAGGCTCTACAGTATGCTATGCTATGTACCGCACATGAAGTGTGCCTTCCCATGAGTTGGTCAAGGGGTACAATAGTGATCCGGGAATGGATCACATGACAGCAGTCTAACTTATCCTTAGTATCTAGTGGACTAAGGAATTTTCTCGATTATGGAGGTGAAAAGGAGTTCGTCGTAAAGGGTTACGTCGATGCGAACTTTGACACTAATCCGGATGACTCTTAGTAGTAAACCGGATTCGTATAGTAGAGCAATTATTTGAAATGGCTCCAAGTAGCGCGTGGTAGCATCCACAAGATGACATAGATATTCGTAAAGCACACACGGATCTGAAAGGTTCAGACCCGTTGACTAATAACCTCTCTCACAAACATAACATGATCAAACCAGAACTCATTGTGTGTTAATCACATAGTGATGTGAACTAGATTGTTGACTCTAGTAAACTCTTTGGATGTTGGTCACATGGTGATGTGACCTGTGAGTGTTAATCACATGGTGATGTGAACTAGATTATTGACTCTAGTGCAAGTGGGAGACTGTTGGAAATATGCCCTAGAGGCAATAATAAATTGGTTATTATTATATTTCCTTGTTCATGATAATCGTTTATTATCCATGCTAGAATTGTATTGATAAGAAATTCAGATACATGTGTGGATACATAGACAACACCATGTCCCTAGTAAGCCTCTAGTTGACTAGCTCGTTGATCAATAGATGGTTACGGTTTCCTGACCATGGACATTGGATGTCGTTGATAACGGGATCACGTCATTAGGAGAATGATGTGATGGACAAGACCCAATCCTAAGCCTAGCACAAGATCGTGTAGTTCGTTTGCTAAGAGCTTTTCTAATGTCAAGTATCATTTCCTTAGACCATGAGATTGTGCAACTCCCGGATACCGTAGGAATGCTTTGGGTGTACCAAACGTCACAACGTAACTGGGTGGCTATAAAGGTGCACTACAGGTATCTCCGAAAGTGTCTGTTGGGTTGGCACGAATCGAGACTGGGATTTGTCACTTCCTGTAAACGGAGAGGTATCTCTGGGCCCACTCGGTAGGACATCATCATAATGTGCACAATGTGACCAAGGAGTTGATCACGGGATGATGTGTTACGGAACGAGTAAAGAGACTTGCCGGTAACGAGATTGAACAAGGTATCGGGATTCCGACGATCGAATCTCGGGCAACTACTATACCGGTAGATAAAGGGAATTGTATACGGGATTGATTGAATCCTCGACATCGTGGTTCATCCGATAAGATCATTGAGGAGCATGTGGGAGCCAACATGGGTATCCAGATCCCGCTGTTGGTTATTGACCGGAGAGTCGTCTCGGTCATGTCTGCGTGTCTCCCGAACCCGTAGGGTCTACACACTTAAGGTTCGGTGACGCTAGGGTTGTAGAGATATTAGTATGCGGTAACCCGAAAGTTGTTCGGAGTCCCGGATGAGATCCCGGACGTCACGAGGAGTTCCGGAATGGTCCGGAGGTAAAGATTTATATATGGGAAGTCTTGTTTTGGTCGCCGAAAAAGTTTCGCGCATTATCGGTATTGTACCGGGAGTGCCGAAAGGGGTCCGGGGGTCCACCAAGGGGTCCACCTGTCCCGGGGGGGGGGCACATGGGCTGTGGGGTGTGCGCCTTGGCCTATATGGGCCAAGGGCACTAGCCCCAAGATGCCCATGCGCCAAGAGATAAGGGAAAGGGAGAGTCCTAAAGGGGGAAGGCACCTCCGAGGTGCCTTGGGGAGGATGGACTCCTCCCTGGCCGCACCCTTCCTTGGAGGAAGGGCCAAGGCTGCGCCCCCCTCTCCCTTGGCCCTATATATAGTGGGGGAGGGGAGGGAGGGCAGCAACACCTAAGCCCTGGCGCCTCCCTCTCCCTCCCGTGACACATCTCCCTCCTCCCGCAGCGCTTGGCGAAGCCCTGTTGGAATCCCGCTACTTCCACCACCACGCCGTCATGCTGTTGGATCTCCATCAACCTCTCCTCCCCCCTTGCTGGATCAAGAAGGAGGAGACGTCACTGCTCCGTATGTGTGTTGAACGCGGAGGTGCCGTCCGTTCGGCGCTAGGATCATCGGTGATTTGGATCACGACGAGTACGACTCCATCAACCCCGTTCTCTTGAACGCTTCCGCTCGTGATCTACAAGGGTATGTAGATGCACTCCTTCCCTCTCGTTGCTAGTAAACTCCATAGATTGATCTTGGTGATGCGTAGAAAATTTTGAATTTCTGCTACGTTCCCCGACAGGGATGAGGCGGAGGTGGGCTGGGCCTGTACTATGTATGATGGGCCAAAGTGCACAATAGTTAGGTTCCTTCTTCATTTACTATTTTCTGTTTTCTATTTTTGTTTTGTAAAAGACACTGCTCGTATTTATTTAAGCTATCAAAAGATTTTGCAATATGGAACTTGGCCATATAAATGCCCTGCAATATTTGGCACTACCATAAAATGGTTGGGGTAATATTTTAAGTCATTTGATTTTCGAATAAAAGCAAAGGAACTAAAGTGGATGTTTTAGTCACTCCTTTTGGGTGATAACTTTTGAAAAGCAAACAAGTGACCTAGTTTTTCTCCACCATAATTAACTATGGATTATTTGCCATCACATGAACTTTTTAATTTTGACATTTGAAAATTTTAATGGTTTGACTTTATTTTAAATTTGAAATTAGAATTAGTTTGAAACAACGTGGGATCTAGCACTAGTTGTGGGATGAAACGGCCCGGACCGACCTTACACGTACGCTTACGTGAGACAGGTTCCACCGACTGACATGCAATAGTTGCATAAGGTGGCTAGCGGGTGTCTGTCTCTCCCACTTTAGTCGGAACGGATTCGATGAAAAGGGTCCTTATGAAGGGTAAATAGAAATTGGCATATCACGTTGTGGTTTTACGTAGGTAAGAAACGTTCTTGCTAGAAACCTATACAAGCCACGTAAAAACTTGCAACAACAATTAGAGGACGTCTAACTTGTTTTTGCAGCATGTGCCTTGTGATGTGATATGGCCAGAAGATGTGATGACTGATATATGTGATGTATGAGATTGATCATATTCTTGTAATAGGAATCACGACTTGCATGTCGATGAGTATGACAACCGGCAGGAGCCATAGGAGTTGTCTTTATTTTTTGTATGACCTGCGTGTCATTGAATAACGCCATGTAAATTACTTTACTTTATTGCTAAACGCGTTAGCCATAGAAGTAGAAGTAATCGTTGGCGTGACAACTTCATGAAGACACGATGATGGAGATCATGGTGTCATGCCGGTGACGAAGGTGATCATGCCACGCCTCAAAGATGGAGATCAAAGGCGCAAGATGATATTGGCCATATCACGTCACTTTATGATTTGCATGTGATGTTTATCATGTTTTGCATCTTATTTGCTTAGAACGACGGTAGTAAGTAAGATGATCCCTTATAATAATTTCAAGAAAGTGTTCCCCCTAACTGTGCACCGTTGCGAAGGTTCGTTGTTTCGAAGCACCACGTGATGATCGGGTGTGATATATTCTAACGTTCGTATACAACGGGTGTTGACGAGCCTAGCATGTACAGACATGGCCTCGGAACACACGCAATACACTTAGGTTGACTTGACGAGCCTAGCATGTACAGACATGGCCTCGGAACACGGAAGACCGAAAGGTCGAGCATGAGTCATATAGAAGATACGATCAACATGGAGATGTTCACCGATCTTGACTAGTCCGTCTCACGTGATGATCGGACACGGCCTAGTTAACTCGGATCATGTTTCACTTGGATGACTAGAGGGATGTCTATCTGAGTGGGAGTTCATTGAATAATTTGATTAGATGAACTTAATTATCATGAACTTAGTCTAAAATCTTTACAATATGTCTTGTAGATCAAATGGCCCATGTTGCCCTCAACTTCAACGGGTTCCTAGAGAAAACCAAGCTGAAAGATGATGGGAGCAACTATACGGACTGGGTCCGGAACCTGAGGATCATCCTCATAGCTGCCAAGAAAGATTATGTCCTAGAAGCACCGCTAGGTGAAGCACCCATCCCAGAGAACGAAGACGTTATGAACGCTTGGCAATCACGTGCTGATGATTACTCCCTCGTTCAGTGCGGCATGCTTTACAACTTAGAACCGGGGCTCCAAAAGCGTTTTGAGAAACATGGAGCATATGAGATGTTCGAAGAGCTGAAAATGGTTTTCCAAGCTCATGCCCGGGTCGAGAGATATGAAGTCTCCGACAAGTTCTTCAGCTGTAAAATGGAGGAAAATAGTTCTGTTAGTGAGCACATACTCAGAATGTCTGGGTTACACAACCGCTTGTCTCAGTTGGGAGTTAATCTCCCGGATGACGCGGTCATTGACAGAATCCTTCAGTCGGTTCCACCAAGCTATAAGCGCTTTGTGATGAACTTCAATATGCAGGGGATGGAAAAGACCATTCCTGAGGTATATTCAATTCTGAAATCAGCGGAGGTGGAGATCAAAAAGGAACATCAAGTGTTGATGGTGAATAAAACCACTAAGTTCAAGAAAGGCAAGGGTAAGAAGAACTTCAAGAAGGACGACAAGGGAGTTGCCGTGCCCGGTAAGCCAGTTGCCGGGAAGAAGTCAAAGAATGGACCCAAGCCTGAGACTGAGTGCTTTTATTGCAAGGGAAGTGGTCACTGGAAGCGGAACTGCCCCAAATACTTAGCGGACAAGAAGGCCGGCAACACCAAAGGTATATGTGATATACATGTAATTGATGTGTACCTTACCAGTACTCGTAGTAGCTCCTGGGTATTTGATACCGGTGCGGTTGCTCATATTTGTAACTCAAAACAGGATCTGCGGAATAAGCGGAGACTGGCAAAGGACGAGGTGACGATGCGCGTCGGGAATGGTTCCAAGGTCGATGTGATCGCCGTCGGCATGCTGCCTCTACACTTACCTACGGGATTAGTTTTAAACCTCAATAATTGTTATTTAGTGCCAGCTTTGAGCATGAACATTGTATCTGGATCTCGTTTAATTTGAGATGGCTACTCATTTAAATCCGAGAATAATGGTTGTTCTATTTATATGAGAGATATGTTTTATGGTCATGCCCCGCTGGT
Organism: Triticum aestivum; assembly: GCF_018294505.1. Classification (NCBI taxonomy): domain Eukaryota; kingdom Viridiplantae; phylum Streptophyta; class Magnoliopsida; order Poales; family Poaceae; genus Triticum; species Triticum aestivum. The sequence goes on from NC_057796.1 coordinate 40,539,072, forward strand.
CAATGGTTTATTCTTGATGAATCTCGAACGTGATGTTACACATATTCATAGTGTGAATACCAAAAGATGTAAAGTTGATAACGATAGTCCCACATACTTGTGGCACTACCGCCTTGGTCACATTGGTGTCAAGCGCATGAAGAAGCTCCATGCAGATGGACTTTTGGAGTCTCTTGATTACGAATCATTTGACATGTGCGAACCATGCCTCATGGGTAAGATGACCAAGACTCCGTTCTCCGGAACAATGGAGCGAGCAACCAACTTATTGGAAATCATACATACTGATGTGTGCGGTCCAATGAGTGTTGAGGCTCGCGGAGGATATCGTTATGTTCTCACTCTCACTGATGACTTAAGTAGATATGGGTATGTCTACCTAATGAAACACAAGTCTGAAACCTTTGAAAAGTTCAAGGAATTTCAGAGTGAGGTTGAGAATCAACGTGACAAGAAAATAAAGTTCTTACGATCAGATCATGGTGGAGAATATTTAAGCCACGAATTTGGTACGCACTTAAGGAAATGTGGAATCGTTTCACAACTCACGCCGCCTGGAACACCTCAGCGAAACGGTGTGTCCGAACGTCGTAATCGCACTCTATTGGATATGGTGCGATCTATGATGTCTCTTACCGATCTACCGCTCTCATTTTGGGGCTATGCTTTAGAGACTGTCGCATTCACTTTAAATAGGGCTCCGTCGAAATCCGTTGAGACAACACCGTATGAATTATGGTTTGGGAAGAAACCTAAGCTGTCGTTTCTAAAAGTTTGGGGATGCGATGCTTATGTCAAGAAACTTCAACCTGAAAAGCTCGAACCCAAGTTGGAAAAATGCGTCTTCATAGGATACCCTAAGGAAACCATTGGGTATACCTTCTACCTCAGATCCGAAGGCAAGATCTTTGTTGCCAAGAACGGGTCCTTTCTGGAGAAAGAGTTTCTCTCGAAAGAAGTGAGTGGGAGGAAAGTGGAACTTGATGAGGTGATAGTCACCCGTTCCGAACCGGAGAGTAGCGCAGCGCGGGAAGATGTTCCTGTGGTGCCTACACCGACTGGGGAGGAAGTTAATGATGATGATCATGAAGCTACGGATCAAGTTACTACTGAACTTCGTAGGTCCACAAGGACACGCTCCGCACCAGAGTGGTACGGCAACCCTGTCCTGGAAATCATGTTGTTAGACAATGGTGAACCTTCGAACTATGAAGAAGCGATGGCGGGCCCGGATTCCGACAAATGGCTGGAAGCCATGAAATCCAAGATAGGATCCATGTATGAAAACGAAGTATGGACTTTGACTGACTTGCCCGATGATCGGCGAGCCATAGAAAATAAATGGATCTTTAAGAAGAAGACAGACGCGGATGGTAATGTGACCATCTATAAGGCTCGACTTGTCGCTAAGGGTTATCGACAAGTTCAAGGGGTTGACTACGATGAGACTTTCTCACCCGTAGCGAAGCTGAAGTCCGTCCGAATCATGTTAGCAATTACCGCATTCTATGATTATGAGATATGGCAAATGGACGTCAAAACGGCATTCCTTAACGGCTTTCTTAAGGAAGAATTGTATATGATGCAGCCGGAAGGTTTTGTCGATCCTAAGAATGCTAACAAGGTATGCAAGCTCCAGCGCTCCATCTATGGGCTGGTGCAAGCATCTCGGAGTTGGAACATTCATTTTGATGAGATGATCAAAGCGTTTGGGTTTACACAGACTTATGGAGAAGCCTGTGTTTACAAGAAAGTGAGTGGGAGCTCTTTAGCATTTCTCTTATTATATGTGGATGACATACTATTGATGGGAAATGATATAGAATTCTTGGAAAGTATAAAGGCCTATTTGAATAAGTGTTTTTCAATGAAGGACCTTGGAGAAGCTGCTTATATATTAGGCATCAAGATCTATAGAGATAGATCAAGACGCTTCATTGGGCTTTCACAGAGTACGTACCTTGACAAGATATTGAAGAAGTTCAATATGGATCAGTCCAAGAAGGGGTTCTTGCCTGTATTGCAAGGTGTGCAATTGAGCACGGCTCAATGCCCGACCACGACAGAAGATAGAGAAAAGATGAGTGTCATCCCCTATGCCTCGGCCATAGGGTCTATTATGTATGCCATGCTGTGTACCAGACCTGATGTAAACCTTGCCGTAAGTTTGGTAGGAAGGTACCAAAGTAATCCCGGCATGGAACACTTGACAACGGTCAAGAATATCCTGAAGTACCTGAAGAGGACTAAGGATATGTTTCTCGTTTATGGAGGTGACGAAGAGCTCGTCGTAAAGGGTTACGTCGACACTAGCTTCGACACAGGTCTGGATGACTCGAAGTCACAAACCGGATACGTGTATATTTTGAATGGAGAGGCAGTAAGCTGGTGCAGTTGCAAGCATCGTGGCGGGATCTACATGTGAAGCGGAGTACATGGCAGCCTCAGAGGCAGCGCAAGAAGCAATCTGGATGAAGGAGTTCATTACCGACCTAGGGGTGATTCCCAATGCGTCGGGCCTGATGACTCTCTTCTGTGACAACACTGGAGCTATTGCCCTTGCGAAGGAGCCCAGGTTTCACAGGAAGACCAGGCATATCAAGCGTCGCTTCAACTCCATTCGTGAAAGTGTTCAAAATGGAGACATAGATATTTCTAAAGTACATACGAACCTGAATGTAGCAGATCCATTGACAAAACCTCTCCCTAGAGCAAAACATGATCAACACCAGAATTCTATGGGTGTTCGATTCATCACAATGTAACTAGATTATTGACTCTAGTGCAAGTGGGAGACTGTTGGAAATATGCCCTAGAGGCAATAATAAATGGTTATTATTATATTTCCTTGTTCATGATAATTGTCTATTGTTCATGCTATAATTGTGTTATCCGGAAATCGTAATACATGTGTGAATACATAGACCACAATGTGTCCCTAGTAAGCCTCTAGTTGACTAACTCGTTGATCAACAGATAGTCATGGTTTCCTGACTATGGACATTGGATGTCATTGATAACGGGATCACATCATTAGGAGAATGATGTGATGGACAAGACCCAATCCTAAGCATAGCACAAAAGATCGTGTAGTTCGTTTGCTAGAGCTTTTCCAATGTCAAGTATCATTTCCTTAGACCATGAGATCGTGCAACTCCCGGATACCGTAGGAGTGCTTTGGGTGTACCAAACGTCACAACGTAACTGGGTGACTATAAAGGTGCACTACAGGTATCTCCGAAAGTGTCTGTTGAGTTGGCACGGATCGAGATTGGGATTTGTCACTCCGTATGACGGAGAGGTATCTCTGGGCCCACTCGGTAATGCATCATCATAATGAGCTCAATGTGACTAAGGAGTTAGCCACGGGATCATGCATTACGGTATGAGTAAAGTGACTTGCCGGTAACGAGATTGAACAAGGTATTGGGATACCGACGATCGAATCTCGGGCAAGTAACGTACCGATTGACAAAGGGAATTGTATACGGGATTGATTGAATCCTCGACATCATGGTTCATCCGATGAGATCATCGTGGAACATGTGGGAGCCAACATGGGTATCCAGATCCCGCTGTTGGTTATTGACCGGAGAGGCGTCTCGGTCATGTCTGCATGTCTCCCGAACCCGTAGGGTCTACACACGTAAGGTTCGGTGATGCTAGGGTTGTAGAGATATTAGTATGCGGAAACCCGAAAGTTGTTCGGAGTCCTGGATGAGATCCCAGATGTCACGAGGAGTTCCGGAATGGTCCGGAGGTGAAGAATTATATATAGGAAGTCCAGTTTCGGCCACCGGGAAAGTTTCGGGGGTTATCGGTATTGTACCGGGACCACCGGAAGGGTCCTGGGGGTCCACCGGGTGGGGCCACCTATCCCGGAGGGCCCCATGGGCTGAAGTGGGAAGGGAACCAGCCGTTAGTGGGCTGGGGCGCCCCCCTTGGGCCTCCCCCTGCGCCTAGGGTTGGAAACCCTAGGGGTGGGGGGCGCCCCACTTGCCTTGGGGGGCAAGCCACCCCCTTGGCCGTCGCCCCCCTCAGATGGGATCTCCAGGGTGGCCGGCGCCCCCCGGGACCCCTATAAATAGTGGGGGGGAGGGAGGGCAGCAACACCACAGCCCCTGGCGCCTCCCTCTCCCCCTGCAACACCTCTCCCTCCCGCTTGCGCTTGGCGAAGCCCTGCCGGGATCCCCGCTACTTCCACCAGCACGCCGTCGTGCTGCTGGATCTCCATCAACCTCTCCTTCCCCCTTGCTGGATCAAGAAGGAGGAGACGTCGCTGCTCCGTACGTGTGTTGAAGGCGGAGGTGCCGTCCGTTCGGCGCTCGGTCATCGGTGATTTGGATCACGACGAGTACGACTCCATCAACCCCGTTCACTTGAACGCTTCCGCTCGCGATCTACAAGGTTATGTAGATGCACTCCTTTCCCCTCGTTGCTAGTAGACTCCATAGATGGATCTTGGTGATGCGTAGAAAATTTTAAAATTCTGCTACGATCCCCAACAGTGGCATCATGAGCCAGGCCTATGCGTAGTTACTATGCACGAGTAGAACACAAAGCAGTTGTGGGCGTAGATGTTGTCAATTTTTCTTGCCACTACTAGTCTTATCTTGTTTCGGCGGTATTGTGGGATGAAGCGGCCCGGACCGACCTTACACGTACGCTTACGTGAGACAGGTTCCACCGACTGACATGCACTAGTTGCATAAGGTGGCTAGCAGGTGTCTGTCTCTCCCACTTTAGTCAGAACGGATTCGATGAAAAGGGTCCTTATGAAGGGTAAATAGAAATTGGCATATCACGTTGTGGTTTTACGTAGGCAAGAAACGTTCTTGCTAGAAACCTATACAAGCCACGTAAAAACTTGCAACAACAATTAGAGGACGTCTAACTTGTTTTTGCAGCATGTGCCTTGTGATGTGATATGGCCAGAAGATGTGATGACTGATATATGTGATGTATGAGATTGATCATATTCTTGTAATAGGAATCACGACTTGCATGTCGATGAGTATGACAACCGGCAGGAGCCATAGGAGTTGTCTTTATTTTTTGTATGACCTGCGTGTCATTGAATAACGCCATGTAAATTACTTTACTTTATTGCTAAACGCGTTAGCCATAGAAGTAGAAGTAATCGTTGGCGTGACAACTTCATGAAGACACGATGATGGAGATCATGGTGTCATGCCGGTGACGAAGATGATCATCGCGCCCCAAAGATGGAGATCAAAGGAGCAAAATGGTATTGGCCATATCATGTCACTATTTGATTACATGTGATGTTTATCATGTTTTGCATCTTATTTGCTTAGAACGACGGTAGTAAGTAAGATGATCCCTTATAATAATTTCAAGAAAGTGTTCCCTCTAACTGTGCACCATTGCGAAGGTTCATTGTTTTGAAGCACCACGTGATGATCGGGTGTGATAGATTCTAACGTTCGCATACAATGGGTGTTGACGAGCCTAGCATGTACAGACATGGCCTCGGAACACACGCAATACACTTAGGTTGACTTGACGAGCCTACTTGGTGAACTTACCATCTACTCTCTTCTACATGCTGCAAGATGGAGGTGGCCAGAAGCGTAGTCTTCGACATGATTAGCTATCCCCCTCTTATTCTGGCATTCTGCAGTTCAGTCCACCGATATGGCCCTTTACACATATACCCATGCATATGTAGTGTAGCTCCTTGCTTGCGAGTACTTTGGATGAGTACTCACGGTTGCTTTTCTCCCTCTTTTCCCCCTTTCCTTTCTACCTGGTTGTCGCAACCAGATGCTGGAGCCTAGGAGCCAGACGCCACCGTCGACGACGACTCCTACTACACCGGAGGAGCCTACTACTACGTGCAGCCCGCTGACGACGACCAGGAGTAGTTAGGAGGATCCCAGGAAGGAGGCCTGCGCCTCTTTCGATCTGTATCTCAGTTTGTGCTAGCCTTCTTAAGGCAAACTTGTTTAACTTATGTCTGTACTCAGATATTGTTGCTTCCGCTGACTCGTCTATGATCGAGCACTTGTATTCGAGCCCTCGAGGCCCCTGGCTTGTATTATGATGCTTGTATGACTTATTTATGTTTTAGAGTTGTGTTGTGATATCTTCCCGTGAGTCCCTGATCTTGATCGTACACGTTTGCGTGCATGATTAGTGTACGATTGAATCTGGGGCGTCACAAGTTGGTATCAATTAACACGCTTCTAATCGGGTATTAGGATCTTTTATTCCTCGACCTATACTCTGGGACTCTGATCTCTCTTCTAATCGGGTTAAATGATTTTACTAACTCTAACTCTAGGATCTCGTGATCGCTTCCACCCGGAGAGCCCCTAAATACAGATGACCGCCCTGCTACACCAGGAAATTCCGAAGATACTCTCCGATGTTCTTTCGAGACTTTGTGACCACCGACTTTGCTATTCCCGACCACCGATAAATCCTTAAGGATAACTACTTACACTTGTCGTTCATACCTTCGTACCCAATTGCCCTTGTTATTACTTGATACCCTGAAAAATTCTCCAATATTCTGAGAATCCCTTGTGTCTACTACGTTGCAGCTCTTTTCCGCATTAATACCCATACGGGTAATTCCTCGCACTTACTGAGTGTCCGCTCATTCCTAGTTGTTCCTGTGCTTCACAAAAGACTTTGAAATACCATTCGATCTTCCGAAACTCCTGAGCAGCCTATTGTTCTTGAAATTCTTCCTTGCTTGCATCATGGTTAATCCCATAAGTCTAGTAATCATTATTGACATCCCTTGTCATTATCATTTTGAGTCCATTGATTCAATAAGTTGCGAATGCTCGCAATCCCCAATCATATCCTATAATTCATCCTTTCGGCTCAGACGTCAGTTTGAACATGAGCTGGTTCTCAACCAATTAAATTGCCATCGATTGTACCCCTATGCCTACTCAATTTATCCATCCTTGATCAACGCGTTTGCTTCTGATCCTTTGATTTGGAAATCATAATTCCTTTGCATCTGAGCTTGGAATTAGTCAGTTGTTTCTATACTCCGATGCCTTTGCATTCCTTCTTCCTCTGAATGAGTACCGATACTCACATTAACCCTATTGTGGACCTCCAGACCCATTGTTGGGTTATTATCCGACAGCGTCCTTCACATCCAAAATTCTTGTGAGTTCTTTCCCTGATACAAAATTCCTTTGGTAAATTGTATCCTCTACTTGTGTCAACCATGCTCTGCTTTTGAGCTTCTGTTAGTTACTCCTGGAGTTGTGGTATATGTTTCTAAGATGCCCCGATGGGTTGAACATATACCTTCCTTACTTTGTGTGAACCCAAAAGTCTTCATGGGTCATAACCTTCTTGTTGAGGATATAGACCTTAGAGTCACCCGCCAGGAGGGGCCGGGTTACTCGTACGGTCGACGCCAGAAGCCCGGAGCCAAGCTTGAAGACGATGGGCCAGAGATGGGCTAAGACCCGGATACGGCTTAAGGCCCATAGTTACAATTATTATTATGGTAGAACTTGTAGTGTAAGGCAAGTATGATTGAGAGTCCGAGCCGGACACTCTTATGAGCCGGCCGGGACTCTAAGGGCTGCTGGGCGTCAGCCTCCCTATATAAAGGGACGACCCGGCAGCGGTTTAAGGGCGACAACAATATCATCGAAAGCCGGGCATAGCTGTTTAGCTCCCTGGCAATCGTAACCCTAATTAATATCACCTCAAACTGGACGTAGGCTTTTACCTTCACCGTAAGGGGCCGAACCAGTATAAACCCTCGTGTTCCTTGTCCCGCATAACCCCTTCAAGCTTCCTAGTTGCGATGGCTCCACGATTAAGTCCTAGCTCGAGGACATCTGCCGTGACAATTCCACGACAGTTGGCGCCCACCGTGGGGCCAGCGCACGGTGGATTTGAGTTCTTGAAGGGCAGCTTCGAAGGGCTCAAGGGATACGCTGTAGGCCAGATGACCAAGAGTCGTCGCGGCAAGCTCTACATCGACGATGCAAACTGGGGCCCCGACGCCGGCTCAATTGAGTACGGGTACTGGGTCCCCTTCGGCGGAATTCACGTTTTCATTGGCAAGATTGGTGAGCCGGGCCCTGAGCCGGATCTCTGCGCCGGTCTCCTCGAAACGGCTCGACGCGCACGACCCGCCTGGGCCCGGCCTGCCTTAAGGCGCGCTTTTGTGGGATGCATCCATGGAGGGCCCTCTGATCCATCTGGGTCTGGTGATGAGGCGGCCGCCGGCTCTGACGGCGAGTCGACCACCGATGAGTCAAACTCATTGTACCAACTTCAAGATGGCAGGCTCATGGGATGTTCCGATGGTGACAGTATTCCGGACCCGTTTGAGCCACCGGGTCAGGTTGGAGTTTTTATGGCCGGTGCGCAGCCTGTTCAGAACCCCGCTGCTGGAGCGGGAAACCCGGTGCCTTCTCCGGCTCAGGTGCTAATGGATCTCACGGACAAGATGACGGCCCTGTTAACCGCCACGGTTGACCCGGCGGATCAAGCTCGGCATGACGCGGAGGTGGCACAGTTAAAATTGGACCTAGTGAAGGCTAAAGAGGATCTTGCAGCGGAAGGGATCAGGCTGGCTGCGGAGAGGGCGACTCTCGATGCCCGAACTCAGCTGATCCAGGCGCAGTCCTTCCAACTCACGATGGATCAAAACGCGGCCAATGAGGTCCTGAGAAGGAGGCATCAAAAGGCCCAATCTCGACTCCCTCCGGTTTACGATCCACGCAACCTCTTCAACACGCCAGGTGCAGGGTCTAGTAACCCGCCAGGGGTCATAGCGCCCGGATCTGGACCCCTTAGTTAGCCACGAGTGATGGGGCCTCCCCAGGTGAACCCTGCCCCGCCTCAGTATGTGCCAATACCCTCGGGTCATTATAATAACCCGCTGGAGAACATGGTTGCTGCGGCAGCACGGCTGGCGGCTCTACCAGTTGACGGCGACTCTCTGACGGCTATTGAAACCCGCCGGGTCAGGGAACTTCTTCAGACAGCACTGGCGCAACAAGAAGCGTACTCCTACAGCCGGGATAGGATCCACTCGACCCCCCGTCCGGGTCAGAGCCCGAGTTACAGCCGGCACATGGTCTCAGCAACCGGCTCAAGCAATGTCCGACGCCATGACCCGCCCCCTGGCCATGGCCCGGCTCATAATGGAGCCTTTTACGCGGCAGACCAAGCGCGACAAGAGGCGGAGCAAGTGCCGCAACTGACGGCTTACCAGACCCCCCCGGCTTATCCGACGGCTTCCATTGATGTGGGTATCCCTACCAGGACTGGGGGTGTCCCTTGTTTAGTACCGGCTATCCGTAATGGACGTCTCCCTAAGGATTTCAAGGGCCCTAGGAAGGTGCCTAATTACACAGCTGACTTACAACCCGCAGCCTGGATCAAGAGTTATGAGATGGCTATGGAGCTGCTGGAGGTCAGTGAGGCGGCCATGGCCAAGTATTTCACCATGATGTTAGATGGGACTGCCCGCACTTGGTTGAAAGGGCTACCACCGAATTCCATTGGGTCTTGGGCTGAGTTGAAGGCCCGGTTCATCCAAAACTTCAAAGATACCTGTAGGCAGTCTATGTCAATTGTGGATCTGACTAACTGTAAGCAGCAGGAGGGTGAATCCACGACCCATTGGGTTCGCCGGGTTAAGGAGATCATACATTCATCAGATAAGATGGATGCCGGCTCTGCAGTCTTAATGTTGGAACAAAATTGTCGCTTTGTGCCCCTAAAGATGAAACTCGGGCGGCTTAAGCGCGACTGCACCGATATGGGTACACTAATGGCGGCTCTTGTCAAGTATGCCGATTCCGATGGTACCAAGGATCCCCCTTCAGACGACGAAAGGACAGGGAAGGGAAAGAAGAACGGCAATGGCAAGGGTCCTCAGTTTAACCCGGGGAACCAAGGAGGAGGCAAGCGTAAGGCCGATGGCAGCCTAGAATTTGTAGCCAACGCCAACTCCCAAGGTAATAACCAGCGACGCAAGGGGAGGCCCCCTCCCCGAGGCGGCGGGTCAGGTCCAACGCTGGAGCAGCTGTTGAATGAACCTTGTCCAAGGCATGGCTCTAGAGAGAAGCCAGCGACTCATCTGTGGAAGGATTGCGCGATCATGAAGGCCTTTAAGAGCTACAATGGCCCGGGCGGCGGCTCAGGCGCCGGCGGCTTTCATGGCCCGGGCGGCGGCTCAAATTCCAGTCCTCAGAACGGTCAAGGGGGCTTTAATCAACAATCTGGTCAGGGTCATCAACAGCAGCAGGGGGTTACCAGACCAACCCAAAGCAGCTTAGCGGTGGACAGTATCATGTGTTTACCACTAGTTTATGCAAACGAGATCAGAAGCTTCACAAGAGGGCTGTGAATGCTGTTGAGCCGGCGGTTCCACGCTATTTGCGGTGGTCTGAGCAGCCTATAGTGTGGAGTAGGGAGGATCACCCTCCCCGGGTGGATAACCCGGGCCACTTGGCCTTAGTGGTGGCTCCTCAGGTGGGAGGTTATAAGTTCACAAAGGTACTCATGGATGGAGGCAGCAGCATCAACATCCTCTATTATGAGACTTTTCGTCGTATGGGGTTGGTTGATAAGAACCTCAGCCAGTCAAACACTATCTTCCATGGTGTGGTACCTGGTAAGTTGGCTTATCCAGTCGGCAAGATCGAATTGGAAGTGGCTTTTGGTGGTGAGAACAACTACAGGGTGGAGAAGTTGACCTTTGAGGTGGTCAAGATAAGAAGTCCATACCATGCTATATTTGGACGGCCGGCTTACGCCAAGTTCATGGCACGGCCGTGTTATGTGTACTTACAGCTCAAGATGCCGGGTCACAATGGGACCATTACGGTTCACGGCAGCCTGAAAGTGGCTCTGGAATGTGAGGAAGGTGATGCAGCTTATGCAGAGTCTGTTTGTGCTACAGAGGAGTTGAAGTTTTACAAAGACAATGTTGACCCAACAGACATGACCTCTCTGAAGAAGCCGACTACGGAGACTGAGCCGGCGATGAAATTTAAGTTGGCTGATGAAACTAAGCTTGTTGATTTTGTTCCAGGAGATTCATCTCAGCAGTTTAGCATCAGTGCCAATCTGGATCCAAAATAGGAAGCGCTCATCGAGTTCATCCGTGAGAATAGGGACATCTTTGCATGGAAACCTTCTGACATGCCAGGTGTACCTAGAGAACTCGCTGAGCATACTCTCAATGTTGATCCAAAATTTAAGCCAGTCAGACAGTTCCTTCGGCGGTTTAATGAAGAGAGGCGGAAAGCCATTGGTGAAGAAGTGGCCCGGCTCTTGGCGGCCGGGTTTATTGTTGAAGTTTTTCACCCAGAATGGTTGGCTAACCCGGTGCTCGTGCTCAAGAAGAACGGCACCTGGCGGATGTGTGTGGACTACACAGACTTGAACAAGGCGTGTCCGGCTGATCCTTTTGCCCTCCCCCGTATTGACCAAATCATTGATGCTACGACAGGTTGTGCATGTTTAAGCTTCTTGGATGCTTATTCGGTTATCATCAGATTAAGATGGCAGTTAAAGACCAGGAGAAGACAACGTTCATCACTCCCTTTGGAGCCTTCTGCTATGTGTCTATGCCCTTTGGACTCAAGTGTGCACAGGCGACTTACCAGCGTTGTGTACAGAACTGTCTTCATAAACAGATCGGGCGCAATGTTCACGCTTACGTGGATGATATTGTGGTTAAATCCATCAAAGAGGAAACCCTGATAGATGATTTAAGGGAAACCTTTGACAATCTCCGGGTCTATAAGATGATGCTTAACCCGGCCAAGTGTGTCTTTGGTGTTCCTGCAGGCAAACTCTTGGGCTTCTTGGTTTCTGACAGAGGCATTGAGGCTAACCCGGAGAAAATCAAGGCCATCACCTCCCTGGCTAAGCCGGCGTGTATAAATGACGTTCAGCGCTTGGCGGGTCGCATTGCTGTGTTAAGCCGGTTTATAAGCCGTTTGGGTGAGAAGGCCATGCCCTTATATTAGTTGATGAAGAAAACTGATAACTTTGTCTGGAATGATGCAGCTAATACCGCCTTTGAGGATTTGAAGAAGCAGCTGGCAGAGCCCCCAGTCCTTGCTGCTCCGGTTGACAAGGAGCCCTTACTACTGTATGTGGCGGCAAACGCACGAGCCGTCAGTGTGGCTGTTGTGGTGGAGCGCAAGGAGGAGGGTAAGGAACATCCGGTTCAGCGGCCGGTTTATTGTGTCAGCGAAGTGCTCATTGAGTCCAAGCAGCGATACCCGCATTGGCAGAAGCTGGTATATGGTGTATTCATGGCAAGCCGGAAACTTAAGCATTATTTTCAGGGTCATCCCATCACTGTGGTCAGCTCTGCTCCCCTTGGCGATATCATTCAAAACAGAGAGGCCACAAGGAGAATTGCTAAGTGGGCTATAGAACTTGGACCTCATGGTCTCAGATATGTGCCACGCACTGCTGTTAAATCTCAGGCCTTGGTGGATTTCATCAATGATTGGACAGAGTCACAAGTGCCCTAGCAAAAGCCGGATAACACTTATTGGACTATTCACTTTGATGGGTCCAGGCAATTGGAGGGCTCGGGGGCTGGCGTTGTATTGGCTTCCCCTAAGGGTGACAAGTTCCATTATGTGCTACAGTTGATGTTTCCTTGCACTAACAATGCGGCTGAGTACGAGGCCTTGCTCCACGGTCTTCGGATGGCTAAGGAGATGAGCTTAAGCCGGGTAAGGTGCTTTGGTGACTCAGACTTGGTGGCTCAACAAGTATCAGGCAAGTGGGATTCTAAGGATCCTCTCATGGCGGCTTATCGCCGCGAGGTTGATGCCATTGCTGGGCACTTTCAGGGATACCAAGTGGAGCACATTGATCGCAGGAAGAACGAGGCGGCTGATGCTCTAAGCCGGCTAGGCTCTCAGCGAAAGCCGGTGCCGCCTAATACTTTCCTGGATGTCCTGTATAACCCTTCGGTTAAGTTGCCTACAGAGGAAGACTTGGCTATCCCTGACCCGGAGGCACGACTGGTGGCGGCTCTTCATGTCATACCAGACTGGACAATGCCATATCTGGCTTATATAACCTGGGGAGAGTTGCCTGAGGATGAAACTTTGGCCAGGCAAATAACCCGGCGGGCTAAGTCAATGATCGTCATCGATGGCGAGTTACATCATCGCAGTGTTTCAGGGGCATTTCAACGTTGTATCTCCCCAGAGGAAGGCCAAGAGATCTTGTGTGAGATCCATGAAGGGGATTGTGGCCATCATACCGGCTCAAAATCCCTTGTGGCCAAGGCTTTCCGTCATGGTTTTTATTGGCTGACGGCTCATGCTGATGCAGAGGTCTTGGTCAGTAAATGTGATGGTTGCCAAAGGTTCTCACGACGGGCTCATGTGCCGGCTCAGGAGTTGAGGATGATCCCAATCACTTGGCCCTTTGCGGTCTGGGGGCTTGATATGGTTGGGCCTTTTAAAAGGTCCAAGGATAAGAAGACCCACCTCTTGGTGGCAGTTGACAAGTTCACAAAGTGGGTAGAGGCTGAGCCAGTTAGCAAGTGCGCTGCAGCCACGGCGGTTCAATTTATGAAAAAGGTGATTTTCCGTTTTGGCTTTCCGCACAGCATTATAACCGACAATGGCACCAATCTTTCCAAAGGCGCCATGGAAGAGTTTTGTCAACGAGAGCATATCCGGCTTGATGTTTCTTCAGTGGCTCATCCTCAATCCAATGGTCAAGCTGAGAGAGCTAATCAGGAGATTTTGAAGGGCATTAAGCCCCGGCTTTTGGTCCCTTTGCAACGGACACCGGGTTGTTGGGTGGAGGAGTTGCCCTCCGTCTTATGGAGCATCAATACTACTCCTAACAGATCTACATGCTTTACGCCTTTCTTCATGGTTTATGGAGCAGAAGCAGTCCTCCCCAGCGACATTCGTCACGACTCACCTCGCGTGGCGGCTTATGTTGAGACGGATAATGAACAGGCGCGCCAAGATGCTCTTGACTTGTTGGATGAACAGCGTGATGTGGCAGCAGCCCGGTCAGCGATTTACCAACAAGACTTGCGCCGTTATCATAGCCGCCGGGTCAAATCCCGGGTCTTCCAGGAAGGCGACCTTGTGCTCCGGCTCATCCAGGATCAAGCAGATGCACACAAGTTATCCCCACCTTGGGAAGGGCCCTTTGTGGTCAGCAAGAACTTGCACAACGGGTCATATTACCTCATTGATATTCGGGAGCACAAAGATTCACGTAAATCTGAGGAAGAGACCCGTCGGCCGTGGAACATAGCTCAGCTTCGTCCTTACTACACTTGAGCTACCGGCTCTCGTGGTGTACATATTTGTCTCAGCCATGTATATATTATGATAAGCAATAAAGCAGGACCTCTGTCCTTTTTCCTCCTCCACATATGCGCATGTTGTTTTTATCACAAGGTTACATGATGATTTAAAGGAGGATCTGGCTTATGATCGTATTCGAATCTAGCCGTAAGCAGTAAGGTCACTTGGGGGCTTCCTGTTCAAACATGGGTCGTATTCGAACCAAAGAGAACATAGCTGTCGATACCCATTTGATTGGCAAAGTGCCGAGCTCATTGGGAGGTTACCTTTGGTCATATTTGAATCATAGTTTAACCCCTCTGAGAACCGACGTGGATCGTATTCGAATCAGCGTCGTTAAACAATTTTAAAAAATCACTTGGGGGCTTCCTGTTCAAACATGGGTCGTATTCGAACCAAAGAGAACATAGCTGTCGGTACCCTCTTGATTGGCATCGCCACACCTACTGGGGGCTATATGATCGTATCCGAATCTTGGCTTCACCCCTTTGGGCCGGGTCTCTGGTTGTATTCGAACCGGAAGCCCCTAAGTTCTTCTGCTTTATCACAAGTTTACTCTGATTATGATAAGGTGTACATGGTCGGGTCTCACTTGCCGGCTTAACTTTGGTTTACAGTGTTAGTTGAACATGATGGGTGTCATCAAGGCAAGTAAATCGGAGTTAAGGTACCAACCTTACTACCCGGGTTATTTAAACCGGAGGGCGGTAAGCCGCCTCGAGACTTGTGATTTACCTTTCTATGCAGATACTTAAAGGCACCTTTTAAGGTTGAGAAAAACAAAGGGATGATGATGACCCGGAGAAGCTTCAAAGAGACAATTTCAAAGGGCTTTCGCATTCAAAACGTGCACGATGGCACGGCAGAGATGAACTGTTGCACCTATTCTATTACAATAACTCTTCAAGTCTGAAAAGTGGAACATTATTTGATAAACCGCCGGCCAAATTATGATTCTTGATGAGTTGAAGTCCCCGGCTCATTCCTATCTTCTTTTCCGGCTGATCCCAAGACCTCGAAGGTTGAAGACTTCCAGTCGATGCCGCTGAGAGCTTCGAATTGGGCTTCTTCGTCAATTAACCCGGCTGGGTCAATCTCCGGGGCGAAGGTGTGCTGACGAGCCGGCGGGATCAGGTTGAGGGCTTCATGGCGAGGGGTTGGAATCCTCTGATTCTCCGCGTCATAACCCGGCTGATACTTGGTCAGATCGGTGTCGTTCCCGATGAGGGTGGCCACCGGGCCTACAGCCTTCACGCACGCCGCGAAGTCCTTCTGATCGAAAGCTGAGCCGTCTTCCTTCAGGCTTGGATAACCCAGGGCGATGTCTGCCGGGTCTAGCTCCGGCAGGAATGCCTTGGCCCGGCTCAGCGCGGCGATTGCTCCGGCTCTCGCGGAGGCCCGTCGTAGCTCTTGGATCCGCTGAGGCAGAACGGCGAGCCGGCGCAGGACTTCGGCCAGATGAGTTGGCACCTCGTTGGATAAGGCCACCACAGCTAAGGCACGCTGTGACCCGGTGTAGAGCTGTTCCACCAGGGTGTACACGGCCTTTAACTTGGTGACCATGCTCTGGTTGAGGTTGGCACTCCTGGGACCTGTTTAACAGAATCAGATAAGCCGGTGACAAGGATGAACCATGACATATACAAACTTGATGAAAGCCGGTGAGGCGACTTACCGAAGATAGCGGCCACCATTTGGGAAACCTGGCGCTTTAGGCCGGAGAGCTCGGCGGTCTTCTCAGCGAGGGCCTTCTCCGCCTGTTCCGCCCGGGTCACCAGTGCGGTTTTCTCTTCGACCCAGGCTTTTCTCTTGGCATCAAACTCGGTCTTCAATTTTTCTTGAGTGGCGATACTGGATACAAACATGGCGTTTGCCTTCCGGGTCTCCATCTCCTGCATCTTCAGCCGGCTCTTGGGGGTCCGCCTCTAGTTTCTTGCCAACAACCTGCATATATTTCCGGGTTAATTAACAGTCATTATATAAGTCCCAAGCGTTTTCCAAGCAAAGACACTTGGCACTTGGGGGCTAATGCATATTGAACGTATCTATCTACATACTGCCGGCTCAGTTGAGTAAACCGGAACCTAAGTCTACAACATATTCAAGCATAAGTCGTCGACTTGGGGGCTAGCATGGCAAAGGTAACTATGCAGTAAGTAAGAAGACAGCAGAAGGATAACTCAGATTTTTGTTGGATCTGGTTGACCATGGCGACCTCGGCGTCCCGGCTCTTGTGTACTTGGCTGATGTAGCCAGAGACGAGCTCTCCAATGCTCAAGTCGGTGTAGCCGGAGAGGTCCAGGTTCACCCGGTGGGGCTGCAGCAGCTCCCCCTTCGCGGAGCATTTGGCCAACACGGTCGGTCTCCCCAGCTCAACGAACTCCGTCCGGGTGATTACCACGTCCGGGTCGTCTGCTGGTGGAGCTGAGCCGGAGGCCTCCGGGTTAACCGAAGCTTCGGTCGTTGCCTTGGTGATCGGGGCAGAGGCCTCAGGTGCCGTGTCCATTGGAGTGGTGGCTTCGGGGGCGGAGGCAGCTGGCGGCTCTTCAGCCGTCACCTCCGGGTCAGGTAAGTCCGGCACTCCGGCTGACCTGGTCTTCTTCGCTCTTTTGGTGAGCTTTGCCTGGGCACTGAAAAGACAGAAGTGTTAGGCACACAAAGAGTAAGTACAGACAAAGATAATGTAAGAAGATTGTTGTTACCCGGGCGCAGTCTTGAAGGCCGGCAGATTTGACTGCATGGAGTCACCCGAAGAGGGGGAGGTCTCCTGATAATTGGAGTCAGAAGAGTTGAGTGGCTGACGGATAACACCCGCCAATGGATGAAAAGGGTACAAGTGAGAAAAAACCTCAGTGCGACGCTTCCTTGTTGCGTCGGGTAACCCGGCGGAGAGATTGGAGTCCTTATTGGTCCGGGTGTGACGCCGGCTTTCGTGAACCTGTCGCTTCAAAAGAAATTGAGGGTCTTGATGAGCTAAAGGATGTGAAAAGCTTACTTTCCGGGTTACCCTTCGGACTTTCAGCTGTGGCAAGGGCTCCGAGTCGGAGGAAAGTGACATTACCTCTTCAACCACCGGGTTACTGGCGCCGGTGTCATCCTGTCAATGAGCAAGTGTTGATAAGGCGGACAGCAACAAACAACAAGTACAGCAAGAATTTAAAGGCTTAGGGGTTACCTCTGACTCGGAGCTGTCGCTTAGTTGCATCAGCTCCGAAGTAGTAGGTCTGCTTCCTTTTTTACGAGGGGCGGCTTTCTTGGCGGCTTTCTTCGCCTTCCTGGCCTTCTTGGCCGCCTCATGGTCATATTTGACCCGCCAGAACTTATCATCAGCCTGAGAAATACAGTAATGACTTCTTAAAACGGTTCAGATCAAGGTTATATGCAGAAGAAGTTGAAAGGTTAAAGTCAGCGGCTTACCGCTGGGGCTGGGTTGGTCTTGCAGAAGGGGCTAACCCGGTCCTTCCACAGTCTGCCAGACTCTCGTTTAACAGAGCCTTGGTCTCTTCCTCAGCAACGTCTTCTGGAAGATCATTGCGACTGTGCCTCTGAGGGTCATCCTTTCGCCCGGTGTACTCACACATTAAGCTGGGCGGCGGCTCAATGGGATCACCCGCCATGAGATCCAGACCCGGACCAGGTCGATTCCATTCAGACCGTTGCCTAGCAGGGCCTTGATCTTATTGATAGTCGGAAGCAGAGGCTGGCGCTCCGCTGCAGTCAGTTTGTCCGACAGTGGATGAGTCGGCTCTAGACGTGTTGGGCGAAAGCCGGGCAGCCGGTTCTCGTCAGCTGGGGACGTATCTTGGCAGTAGAACCAAGTCATATTCCAGTCCTTGGGGTGGCTCGGCGGCTCTGCGTAAGGGAAAAGACAGTCCCTGCGCCGCTGGATGGAGATGCCACCTAACTCCAGACTTGGCCCGTTGGCGCACTCATTTTGGCGGTTTAAGTAAAACAACTCTCTGAAGAGCACCAGACTCGGCTCTTCTCCAAGGTACACTTCGCAAAAGACTTGAAAATTGCAGATGTTGGATACGGAGTTGGGTCCTATATCTTGAGGCCGCAGGTCAAAGAAGTTGAGCACGTCCCTGAAAAACTTTGAGCCGGGCGGTGCGAAGCCCCGGCTCATATGATCCGCGAAGATCACTACCTCCCCGTCCCTCGGCTGTGGTCTTTCTTCTGACGGGTCAGGGGCACGGTAGGACATCACTTCCTTCTTGGGCAGATATCCGGACTTAACAAAATTGGCTAGGGTCTCGTCGGTGACGTTGGACCTCATCCAGTTGCAAGTGATGGGAGCCTTAGGAGGCATGGTGAAAGTTGGTGGTCTATGACAAAAAGGAAAAATGTCCGGGTTAATTATAGGCCGGAGATCTACAGTTCAAACTATGGTGGCGGCTTACGAAGGGGACTAATGATATATACTCAGTTACAGTGGGTTATTTAAGCCGCAGGGGCATTCAGAATAAGTTGGTCATCTACGGCTTTACCACAGTTAAGCCGGAGGATTCTACAGAGCATGGTTCTCTTTAAACCGGAAAGTTCTACGGCGCATGTTTTCTTTAAGCCGGAAATGTAAGCCGCCAAGATTCAAGGGCTGCAGTTTTTACTAAGTGTGGTAAAACAGGTTTCACATATTTCAGTAACTTTTTTGGATCAAAATGGTCGGATGAAATGAAAATTTTCTAGACCTAGAAACAGACGAGCGGATGTTCTTGAGCTCGAACGAGGCATCTATACAGTGGAAAGAGATCTACTAGCACTTGAAATGAGGCCTAAACAACTACCGCACTAGTTCTATACAAGGCTAAAGATCAAACAAGTGCAGTGACTACGAGAACTACCGAGGCTTGTGGCAATGGCGATGAACGCGAAGAACACAGACGAACCCTACGGTAGATCTATCTAACAGAGCAGAAGAGACTCACCGGAGTTGGAGAAGAGCGGAAGTCGCTGCTGTTTGTCTGGTCCGAGTCAGGGTGATGCAGCGGCCGGGTTGATGAAGACCAGGGGCGCGACGGCGGCGGCAGTGGCAGAGCTCGGGCAGAGGAGCAACGGCGCGAGGAGGAAGAAGAGAGCGTGAGAAGAACCCGCAGGGCCGGCCTATTTATAAGGCAAGGTTGTAAGTGGGCGCGAGATTCAAGGAGACCACGGCGTGGTTATCCCCCCCCCCCACAACGCCTCGATTTTCGGAATGACAGTAAAAGCAAAGATCCGTTGCGGATCTGGCGGAGTAAAAAACAGACTAATGGAGGATGACGTCACGGCGGATTATCCGGAGTCCAGAGGATGACGTCACTCCGGGTTATGGCCTTCACATGAATGGTAAGCCGGAGATTTTTTCTGTCAGAAGAATTGAAGATTGACATGAGCCGGCTCAAATCAATCTGGGGCCTAATGTTGAGGATATAGAACCTTAGAGTCACCCGCCAGGAGGGGCCGGGTTACTCGTACGGTCGACGCCAGAAGCCCGGAGCCAAGCTTGAAGACGATGGGCCAGAGATGGGCTAAGACCCGGATACGGCTTAAGGCCCATAGTTACAATCATTATTATGGTAGAACTTGTAGTGTAAGGCAAGTATGATTGAGAGTCCGAGCCGGACACTCTTATGAGCCGGCCGGGACTCTAAGGGCTGCTGGGCGTCAGCCTCCCTATATAAAGGGACGACCCGGCAGCGGTTTAAGGGCGACAACAATATCATCGAAAGCCGGGCATAGCTGTTTAGCTCCCTGGCAATCGTAACCCTAATTAATATCACCTCAAACTGGACGTAGGCTTTTACCTTCACCGTAAGGGGCCGAACCAGTATAAACCCTCGTGTTCCTTGTCCCGCATAACCCCTTCAAGCTTCCTAGTTGCGATGGCTCCACGATTAAGTCCTAGCTCGAGGACATCTGCCGTGACAATTCCACGACACTTCTGGTATTCCGCCAGTTAAACTTTCAAACTCTAAACATTCTTAATCGAGAGCAGTAAATGAGAAGTTGTGTATTGGAGAACTGGGAGTCGACCTTGAACCTTGCGTTCATGCCCATGGACACGATGCTGATCTTATCATGGATGCTTCTCTTAAACCCTCTTTGGTATAAGTTCATCTTATATATGGGAATTGGTCTTTTGCAACCATGGTTCCGACCATCTTCTCCTTTAAATACCATTTCTCGTGCAAGTTTAAGCACTTGTCTTCTACAGAGCAATGCCCTAGTCCAACCTCTACTTCGATCTGTCGTCGAGCATTACCCCCTGGTATCTCGAGATTACCATGGAACTGCATACCCTCTTATGAGTTCTTCATCAAGTATTACATTCTCACTGATTCCAACTTTTCACGGGCTCTGAGTTATGAAACACTCAAAGACATCGGTAACTGAACCGAGTCCGCTCTACGGTTCAACAACTCTTAGTAATCTTATTTACGTACGAGTTTGTACCCGATCACGCCATTCCTAGCCTGTTTGGCTATATCATTGTCGTGATGATTTTAACTCTGCTACCTGGTCCTTCTTCTCGGAGCACAATTTTGACGATGAGCTAACCTTACGTCGATCTTCCTCGTCTTATCGTTTCACCTCAAACAACAAGCTTGATTCCGAGTTGGTGTCGTATCCGTGGTTCCAATAATCTTATGTTGCATCAGTCCTTTAACTTGATGTCATCGCCTATCAATTACATCTTCATTAGATCTCTCGACAAATGTGTCGTGATCATCATCAGCATTCCGAGCTCTTCCAGGATATCAATTGAATTCATGAAGAGAAATACCATCCTTGCCCTCGATGATTTGTGTTATCATCGACCACTTTATTGCCTTCTGTTCAACACAAACTTGTTCGTGTTTCATGTTATACCTTGAGATCCATGCTATCCAGCAATTGTTCTTCTTTACCTTGGAGTATTACCATCTTTTATGTCAAGAATGTTGTGAGAATTTCACCACCTCTTAAGAAATTCTTGATGTAGTGATGCTTCTCGGCATCACCATTCTTTCTTGGCCCCCCGTGTTGAGTGAACTCTATTGTGAGAATTTAATATCTCTAGCAACTCTATTGTTTCGAAGTGAATGGCCGATAGTTACGTTATCGAATCACCATTCTAACTTTGATCGTCCTACTTGGTCCATATTTCCAGGTGCATTTTCGTTCAATATTTAATTATGGATGTTCTCATCGAACATACCTCATTATATACTTCGGTGTGTCCAATGCTATCACCTTGTTCACTTAATTGTGTGAATCCATCTTTTGGAAATCTCGAGGAATTGTCTCTGAGTCCATCAGCCACCCCCTCACCCCTTTCCTTGGTTTAATGATGAACTCTTGTTTCAGAACTCGCCTCCATAGTTCATTTCCGAGAATCTAACAATGTCATCTCATCAGTTGTGTCGCACCTTTTCTTTTCAGGCATGCTGAGTCTGAGGTATCCTAACATCAATCAGATCTGAATCTCGGTCAGATATGATGGTTGGAACATATTTCCAAGAGTTATAATATTGGTCTTTATATGACCCGGTAAGATGATGTCATGCCTAGAGCACCTGGCCGGAGGCCCTATTGTTATAGTTTCCTTTTTAGCAAGGTTAACCATTCTTCCTTAAGGAAATTGAAAGACTTATTCTATAAGTTTTTCCTGATGAATCCTTTGTGTTTCCAAAGTCTGATCTTTACCCAGTGACCATGTCAATGCTATCTCGAAGCATGTCTCTGGTACTCCGTTCATCAACAAGAATATTTGGAGCGCAATGCTTATTTTTCTTGATCAATTATCCAAACATCATTGTATGGGTAACGTCATGAAATTCGTCTCCCCTTACCTAAATGGTTTTCTTTGTTATATCCTGTCATGGATATCATGCTACGCTTGTCCTTGGGAAGGATATACCCTGAAATATGTGTTTAAACACATTTTCCCTTCCATTGTTTTGTTTAATCTGATAAACATAATTTCCTTTCCATTGTTTTGTTTAACCTTTCTGTGATCAATATGGCATAAGCAGTAATATCTCCCTGCTTATTTAAACACCGTGGTGTACAACTCGGTCAGTAAGACCCTGTTACTATTGTTGATGATATTCCGGTAACCACCGATGGACGAGAACTTTGCCTATTGGTCCACCTCGTTCAACGAGCAGGAAAATGGTTCTCTTCGTCCCTCGCCCTTGGTACCGATGTTGTTGCCAACATAGCTGACAGGCTATCCTCTGACATGCCTTGCTTACATGATCGTGCAAGACGTCACCGCCCTTCCTACTTTTAACCCACATGGTGGGCCCATAACCAACAGTTCCACAGGATAGAAACCTGACTCTCCTGTGCATCCCTGTTTCCAAAGTTGTTCCTCGCACTTGGAGTCGTATGTAATTCACGAGGCACCTTCCTAGTGATCAATTCTGGTATCATACGCAATACTTATTCCCGTTGCTTGAACCCCTTTCACACTTTGTTTCAGGCATCGAACGATTGCCTACCCGCTTGAAACTTCCCATAATACCTCCTTACTTTGCTCTCGATATTTTCGGAGGTTTCAATCCGAGAGTTACTTTCCGCCTCCCTCCCCGATGTTATGTACCAAATAGTCAACCTTGCCGAGGTCCGTTCTCCCGGAATGCTCCCCCTTTATTCTTTCGTAAGTACGATGGAGTTTTCGAAGAAAGGATGCCGACTTCATCTTAATGACCTGAAGCAGAAAAATGAAGACATCAATGTAATGGATCGACCACTTCGAGAAGAGCAACCAAGACCGAGAAGATTCGTTAGAATTTCGTAACCAGACCTTACCCCCTAGTCCCCCTCTTAAATCTCAGGACGAGATTTCTTGTAGTGGAGGAGAATTGTGACGCCCGGGTAATTAAGCTATTGTGAACCTCTGCTAATGATGCCATGCCACCTCGGTTACTGTCGATAAACTCGCGTTAGTTTAAAACCGATTCAAATTCAAATTCAAAATCAAGCAAACAATAAAAGTTTTCAAATATTGAAACTAAAATGTTCATCATGTGGCAAATAATCCCTAACTAGTTTTGGTGGTGGAACCAACCTTTTTCAAAGTGTTTAAATGCCCTAAAACTAATTAAAACCAGTGGCTAAAATAATAATTTAATTGCTTTTGAAAATATAGAAATATTAAACTAATTTATTTTGGGTCCAAACTAGGTTTGGCAGTGTCCTAATTTGATGATACTAATTTAGGTGCTAACTTTGTATCTTCAAGAAACTAAAAATATCAGAAACTAAAATGAAAACAGAAAAACAAACTAAGAGAAAACAAAACAAAGAAAAGAAAGTAACCCCCCACTGGGCACCGACCCAACAGGCCGGCCTAGTCGGCCACTCCCTCAGCCGGCCGGCCCACCCATTCACCTAATCCCCTCCCACCGGACCGAACCCTAGCGTTCTCCTCCCCACTTCCCCCACGACTCCCCATGATCTCTCCCTCCCCTTCTGGATCACACACCCACGCGCCCCGACCCCGCCGACTCGCCCTGGTGCCCCATCGCCATCACCGATCTCCCCGTCGCCGGAGCCCTTCCCGAGCCGATGCCTCGCCGTCCCAGCCGCGTTCACCGCTGCTCCCCGCTGTCCCGGCGAGCACACCCGCGCCCGTCGACTGCCGCCTCCGGCCCGCAGCTTCTTCGCCGTCCTCGCGTCGCGCCTGCAGCACCGCCGGTCGCCGCCGTCGTCATCGCCGGAACCTCCTCGACCTCCTCCTCGCGGGTCGCCGCCACGCCTCGCCGCCCTCGCTGCCCGTCAACGGCTGTGAGCGCCTCCCTCCTCTTCTTTCTCCTCGCCGTGGTCACCGCCTGACCCTCGCGCACCGCTCCGCGTACCACCTCGCCCGCGCATGGCTTCGCCTCCCTCTGCTGCTGCTCACCCGTCATCGCTCGCGGCTGGCCTCACCCAATCCCGCCCCGGCGTGCCCGCGCCTCGCCGGCGTTGCTCCTGTCCGGGGCCGCACCCTGCTCCCCCCTCGGCGCGTCGTGCACCTCATGTAGGTGCCGCCCACCGCCGCTTTGGTCGTCGGAGTGCATCTCCGGTGGGCCACCGTTGCCTCTGCTGGTCGCCGGCGTGCACCAGCATGCGCATGCGTTAGAATCTGGCTAGTGTCTTGTGACGCGTGGGCCTGGGTCTTTAACTGTTTCATTAAGCATTAATCAGCCGCTAACTCCCACTGAAATCGAACCCCACCGTCCTAATTAACATCACTAGGGTTAATTAAAAGTTTGATAAATAGATCACTAATAACAGATGGGGTCCGCTGCTTAGTGTAAATGTTAAATCAGTGTTAAAATTACCAAAGAGAAGGACATGCAGGCCCCACGTACACTGTTCACGGTTTGACCAGGGCCCCACCGGTCAGCCTCTGTGCTGTTCTGCTGGGTACCTTTTCGAGTACACCTAGCAAATTACTTTTAAAATATTTTGAATCAAATAATTTAAACAATTTTTAGAAAATTGTTTAAAAATTTAAAAATTAATATAAAATAATCCATAACTCGGATGGAAAACTTTGTACATGAAAGTTGCTCAGAACGACGAGACGAATCTGGTTACGCAGCCCGTTCATCCGCCACGCGTCCCTAGCATAGTGAACCTGCAACATTTCACTCCGGTTCATCTGTCCGGAAACGCGAAACACCGGGGATACTTTCCCGGATGTTCCCCCTTTCGCCGGTATCACCTACTACCGCGTTTGGGCACCCCTAGCAACGCTCATTGCCATGGCATGCATCGTCATGCATTTGTTTGCATTATATTTATTGTTTCTTCCCCCTCTTCTCTCGCTAGACTCCGAGACCGACGCCGCTGCTACCCAGTACGACTACGGTGTTGACGACCCCTCCTTCTCGGCTGAGCTTCCAGGCAAGCCCCCCTGATCACCAGATATCGCCTATTCTACTCTCTACTGCTTGCATTAGAGTAGTGTAGCATGTTACTGTTTTCCGTTAATCCTATCCTGATGCATAGCCTGTCCTTGCTACTACTGTTGTTACCTTTACCTGCAATCGTACATGCTTAGTATAGGATGCTAGTATTCCATCTGTGGCCCTACATTCTTGTCCATCTGCTGTGCTATACTATCGGGCCGTGATCACTCTGGAGGTGATCACGGGTATATACTATATACTTTATACATGATACATGTGGTGACTAAAGTCAGGTCGGCTCGTGGAGTACTCGCGAGTGATTCACGGAGTGGGGGCTGAAAGGACCTTTGTCCCGACGGCCCTCTGGGTGGATCTTTGTGGCGGAGCGACAGGGCAGGTTGAGACCGCCTAGGTGAGAGGTGGGCCTGGCCCTGGTCGGTGTCCGCGGTTTCATCAATTAACACGCTTAACGAGATCTTGGTATTTGATCTGAGTCTGGCCATTTGGTCTATACGCACTAACCAACTACGTGGGAATAGTTATGGGCACTCGACGTCGTGGTATCAGCCGAAGCCTTCGTGACGTCAGCGACTGAGCGGGGCGCGCCAGATTGGATCGCGTAATGTGACTTCCTTTGTAATGGAGGTTGTTAGGTCTGCTTCCAGCCGCCCTCGCAACATGCAGGTGTGCAATGGGCGATGGCCCCAGACCCCTGCGCCATAGGATTTAGACCGGCGTGCTGACCTCTCTGTTGTGCCTAGGTAGGGCTGCGACGTGTTGATCTTCCGAGGCCGGGCATGACCCAGGAAAGTGTGTCTGGCCAAATGGGATCGAGCATGTTGGGTTATGTGGTGCACCCCTGCAGGGAAGTTTATCTATTCGAATAGCCGTGTCCCTCGGTAAAAGGACGACCCAGAGTTGTACCATGACCTTATGACAACTAGAACCGGATACTTAATAAAACACACCCTTCCAAGTGCCAGATACAACCCGGTGATCGCTCTCTAACAGGGCGACGAGGAGGGGATCGCCGGGTAGGATTATGCTATGCCATGCTACTTGGTGAACTTACCATCTACTCTCTTCTACATGCTGCAAGATGGAGGTGGCCAGAAGCGTAGTCTTCGACAGGATTAGCTATCCCCCTCTTATTCTGGCATTCTGCAGTTCAGTACACCGATATGGCCCTTTACACATATACCCATGCATATGTAGTGTAGCTCCTTGCTTGCGAGTACTTTGGATGAGTACTCACGGTTGCTTTTCTCCCTCTTTTCCCCCTTTTCCTTTCTACCTGGTTGTCGCAACCAGATGCTGGAGCCCAGCAGCCAGACGTCACCGTCGACGACGACTCCTACTACACCGGAGGAGCCTACTACTACGTGCAGCCCGCTGACGACGACCAGGAGTAGTTAGGAGGATCCCAGGCAGGAGGCCTGCGCCTCTTTCGATCTGTATCCCAGTTTGTGCTAGCCTTCTTAAGGCAAACTTGTTTAACTTATGTCTGTACTCAGATATTGTTGCTTCCGCTGACTCGTCTATGATCGAGCACTTGTATTCGAGCCCTCGAGGCCCCTGGCTTGTATTATGATGCTTGTATGACTTATTTATGTTTTAGAGTTGTGTTGTGATATCTTCCCGTGAGTCGCTGATCTTGATCGTACATGTTTGCGTGCATGATTAGTGTACGATTGAATCGGGGGCGTCACAGATTATCTCAGAACGTAAGGAATAACCAAGCACAACCAGGTCTGTGTTGGAAGAAAGTCAAGATGTCGTCGATGATATCACAAATCATCGAGGGGCAGGGATGGTATTTCTAGCCATGAATTCAGTTGACATCTTTGAAGAAGCGAAAGTGTTGACGGTGATCACGACAAATTTTGTCGAGGGACTCTATGAAGATGCCATCGAGTAGAAAAGGAAGGACGAAGTGAAAGGCTATGAGAACCACGGATTCGACACAAGCTCGAAGTCAAGCTTGTTGTTCGAGGTGAAATGGTAAGATGAGGAAGATCGACGTAAGCTTAGCTCATCGTCGAAAGTTGCTCAGGGCATAAGGACCAGGTAGCACAGTTAAAAGTTGACACTATAAAAATATAGCCGATCAGGCTAGGAATGACGTGATGGAGTATTAAACTTCTCAACAACAAAGTACCGGGAGTACTGAACCTCAGTGTTGATTCGATTCACAAATCGGTGTTCTTGGTTGATGACAACCCAGAACCCGTGAAGTGACTATGACGGGGAAAGGAACCACTTCACCAGAAATTCATAAGATGAAGTGCAATGGGTTGATATCCTCGAGATACCAGGGGGTAATACTCGAAGGTAGAACAAAATAGAGGTTGGGCAGGCGTACTGATCTGCAGAAGGCAAGTACTTTAACTTGTCCGATAAATAGAATCAAAGGAGAACAATCATGGTCGGAACCACGGTTGCAAAGGATCAATTCACAGAAACCAGATGATATTTATCAAGGAAATAGTTATTATTACAAGAAGCTTCCATGATAGGATCTACATCGTGTCCATGGGCATGAACACAAAGTTCAAGGTCGACTCCCACTTCTTCAATGCATAACCTTTCATTCACTCTTCGTTTTCGAAGAATTAGTAGTGCGAAAGATTTATCTGGTGAAGCACCAGAAGAGTATGACTCACATCTCTTTCGAGTTCACACGGATTAGGGAAGGCATAGGTTCAACCCATTAGGACATTTTTATGAAGCTATACAACACAATAACAGGAGTGACGGTTACACGCTCGAAAGCAAAGGGCTGGCGATACCGGAGTAGATGATACAATTCGCCAGAGGCATTTTGTCTCATGGGAAAGTCGCACTACAAAAAAAAGACACATCCGTGACATTTTGTTCCGAACGAATTTTTTTTCTGTCATACATATGACACTTCTATGACGATAATTGTGACAAAACCCGGTATCATCATAGATGTGGTGGGCTCCTACTTCTATGACAAAAAATCATGACAGAAAATGGGCTTTTCGTCCTGGGCAGGCCGGAGACGCAGCTGCATGACATTCTTTGGGCCGTCCATGACGGAAAAAACGTGGTAGAAGTGAGGGCGAGGAAAATTTCGGGGAGTTCCCGGTTACGGTGGGAGGTCGGGGGCCGAGAGATGCGCGTTTCTCTCGTACACGTACGCGCGTGTGTGCGAGGCGTTGGCTCTAACTGAACCCGAGCAAGGCGTTGGGCTCTAACTGAACCCGAGCGATTGCACTGCAGGCTACGCGTTACTGAACCCGAGCGATCGATCGATGGCTGTTAACTGAACCCGATCAAGCGATTCCTTCGCTACTGCTGCTAACTGAAGCCGATCGATGTTGCCTCTGGATGAACAGTGAGCGTTGCTGGGGGGTTTGGATGAACAGTTCCCGGTGGGGGTGGATGAACATGACCCCGTGGTGTTGCCTCTGGATGAACAGGACCCTGTGGAGGGCAGGATGAACAGGACCACCCCGTGGAGGGCAGAATGAACAGTAGACGGTGGAGGGTTGGATGAACAGTAGCCCGTGGAGGGGTGGTTGAACAGGAGCCCGTGGAGAGGGCTGGTTGAACAGTAGCCGGTGGAGTAGCGCGTGGTGGAGGCTGGATGAACAGGAGCCCGTGGATGAACAGTCGCAGGTGGAGGCTGGAGGAGGTCGACGGTGGATGAATAGTAGCCCGTGGAGGCTGGAGGGGGTCGACGGTGGAGATGAACAGTATCCCGTGGAGTCCCGTTTTGCGGTACGCCACACCCCTCCTGATGAACAGGACCCCCGTTTCGACCGTAGCACTCCAACACAAGCTCGTTTCCTCCGTTTTGCGGTACGCCACACCCCTCCCGATCAACCGGACCCCCGTTTCGACCGTAGGAGGTCCGTTTCCTTCGTTTTGCGGTACGCCAGACACCTCGCGATGAACAGGATCCCGTTTCAAACATGGCCGGTCGAACACAAGGCCGTTTCCTCTGTTCTGCGGTACGCCAGGCCTCATTTCCATCGACTGTTCCGTCCAAGCCCTCCCGATGAACACGACGACGCATTCCGTTCCGACCCAGCCGGTTGGCTCCCCATGAACACGACGACGACACTGTTTCTCCGTTCCGACCCAGCCATGTACACGAGCCCTGGCCGTACGTATGCGCAAGTAGGCGTTCGAGACCCCGCCCGTATGTACACATACGTGGTCGTATTTTCTTTCTTGCACCCTGGCCGCTGTACATACGTGTACATGCTCCGTGCGCGCCTCACTACGACACGTACGCGCCTCTACTACGACACGTGCGCGCCTGTACATCCACCAGTATATATGTACGTACACGTTCGCGACCAGAATGACAACGCTACGTACGCTTTGACCAGGTGGGTCCCGACTGTCAGGCACTTCCTTGCCTGCGAAGATGTAGCTGGTGGGTCCCAGCAGTCAGAGGGGCAAATCGCTTTTTTGCCCGGACGCACTTCCTTGCGTGCGAAGATGTAGCTGGTGGGTCCCAGCAGTCAGGGGAAACATTTTTTTCGTGAAATACAGTGGCCCGTCCGGTGGTTCCCAGCTATCAGGTGGAAAAATAATTATTTTCCGCGTAATAAGGAGGCACTTCCTTGCTGCGGCCGTGGACCCAGCTGTCAGCCTCTTCACGTACAGTCCACGTCCGATGGAAGGCGGTCCTTGACCATGTTGACCACGCCGCGCCAAGAGCACCAGGGCGGTGGACGACGGCGAGGCCTAGGAAGGGGACGACGGGGAGCCGGGGAAGACGCGGCAGTGGAAGCCCGCGCGGAGAGGAGTACGAGGGTTCACTGGTTCGGCTGCGGTGTGAGGCTGCCGTCGCCGCAGGGCCTGGCCAGCGGTGGGAATAGTAGGGGGCGGTGAGGCCTCCGTGGCAGCACAGCCGGCCATGGGAGGCAGGAGCATGCGGCACGACCGGCGCTGCTTTGGGCGGCTGGAGAAAGACCAGAGGTTGAAGAAGCACTACGGCCGTTGGATGGACATCGTACTGTCACTGGAGCTAGAATCGTGCATATTGACTAAGTTGACAAAGCCCTCCGTCCCCGTCAACTTAGTAGGCCCACAAGTCAGCCTGCCACTATACTGGGTCCCAGCTAACAGGGGGAGTATTCATTTTTTTGTGCGTAATAAGGAGGCACTTCCTTGCGTGCGAAGATATAGCTGGTGGGTCCGAGCTGTCAGCGGCGGTAACGTTTTTTCCGTGAAATACAGAGGCCCTTTTGGTGGGTCCCTGATGTCAGGTGGAGGAATCATTATTTTGCGCGTAATAAGGAGGCATTTCCTTGCGTGCGGCCGTGGACCCAGCTGTCGGCCTCTCCACGTACAGTCCACTTCAGATGCATGTCGGTCGTTAACCACGTTGACCAGGCCGCGCCGAGAGCACCAGGGCGGTGGACGACGGCGAGGCCTAGGAAGGGAACGACACGGAGGTAGGGAAGACTCGGCTGTTGTTTCCCACGCGGAGGGGAGTACGACTGTACGAGGGTTTACTGGTTCGTCTGCCATCGCCGGAGAATAACAGCAGGTGTGGGTGAGTAGAGGGATGGCTAGGCCAGCGATGGGAGTACGGTGGGGCGGTGAGGCCTGCGCGGCAGCAGAGCCAGCCGCGGGGAGGAGGGAGCAGGCAGTCCCGCTGGCGCTTGTTTGAGCGGCTGGAGCAGGAAGAGCAGAGATTGAAGAAGCACGACGGCCGTTGGATGGACATCCAACAGTCAGTGCTTGTGCGTCAACCTTATTTTTAGGAAAGCCTCAAATCTGTGAAAAACAGCATACAACCCATCTGCCATTATTTCTAATAATTTACAGCCCATTTGCTAATTATTAAGGTTTTTTTGGAGCCCATATTCTTTTTGTTAGCATTACAGGCCATATTGTGGCCACGGTTAAAAAATTATACGAAATTTTGCATATTTCGGTGCGGTCCGAACTGTTTTTAATCATGAAATTTCGAATCACATTCAAACTGATTTTAAAAATAAATGTATATCAATATAAAATCCAACAAATTCTCCACGCATAAAAATTAATGTAATTTAAAATCTCGAAATGAAAAAAAAGATATTTGAAACTAATTGCCGGTTTGATGTGTTTTAAAAATGTACATCCCATTTCTCATTACTGATGGGCCATTTTCTCGGCCAGCCGAATGAAAGCTCTCCTCGTCTTGAAAGATTTGCAGCCCAACAGGCCTGACAAAGCGACTTACTTGGCAAATCACAAAAAAACTGGGCTGTGGCCGTGGACCCAGCTGTCAGCCTCTCCACGTACAGTACTCTTCCGATGGAATGTCGTTGACCACGTTGACCACGCCGCGCCAAGAGCACCAAGGCGGTGGACGACGGCGAGACCTAGGAAGGGGACGACGCGGAGCCGGGGAAGACGCGGCAGTGGATGCCCACGCGGAGAGGAGTACGAGGGTTCACCGGTTCGGCTGCGGTGTGAGGCTGTCGTCGCCGCAGGGCCTGGCTAGCGATGGGAGTAGTAGGGGGCGATGAGGCCTCAACGGCAGCACAGCCAACCACTGGAGGCAGGAGGAGGCGGTCTCCCCGGCGCTGGTTTGGGCGGCTGGTGCAAGAAGAGCAGCGATTGAAGAAGCAGCAGGACCGTTCGATTCAAATCCAACGGCTACTGCTGCTAAAATCGTTTGTTGACTAAGTTGACAAGCCCTGCGCATGCGTCAACTTAGTAGGCCCACAAGTCAGCCTCCCACCAAGGTGGGTCCCAGCTAGCCGGGGGAGTATTCATTTTTTTGTGCGTACTAAGGAGGCACTTCCGGTGGATCCGAGCTGACAGCGGGGGGAACGTTTTTTTCGCGAAATACGGTGGCCTGTCAGGTGGGTCCCAGCAGTTAGGGGGCAAATGTTTTTTCGCAAAATACGGTGGCCCGTCCAGTGGGTCCCTGCTGTCAGTTGGAGGAATCATTATTTTCCGCGTAATAAGGAGGCACTTACTTGCTGCGGCCGTGGACCCAGCTGAGACTCTCCACGTACAGTATAATTCCGATGGAAGTCGTTCCTTGACCACATTGACCTCGCCGCGTTCCGTTGCATGCATGCGTCCATGGGCGTGGTGCGTCCCCACTGTCAGCCTCTCACGTACAGTCATCTTCCGATGACTCTCGGTTGTTGACCACGTTGACCACACCATGCCGAGCGCACCCAGACTGGAGCAACCAGGAGATGGGGAAGACGGGGCAGTGGAGTCGCAGATGGAGAGGAGTGGGAAACTTCACTGGTTCGGGTGCGCGGCAGCACAGCCGCGGTGCCTCCCACGGGAGACAGGAGCAAGAATAGAGGTTGAAGAAGGAGCACAGCTGTTGGATTAACATCCAACGGTCCAGCTGCTAGAATCATTTGTTGATTAAGTTGACAAAGCCGTGCGTACACGTCCGCTTAGTAGGCCCACTAGTCAGTCACCAAATCTGACGGGTCCCAGCTGTCAACGGGATGAATAATTTTTTTCGCAAAACAAGGAGGCACTTCCTTCTGTGCGAAGATACTGCCGGTGGGTCCCAGTTGTCAGGTGGAGAAATAATTTTTTTCGCAAAACAAGGAGGTCCCTCCTGTAGCTGGTTCGAATCCAAACCTAGACTATGACTATATATGGTGCTATGCTACTCTGCAAGTAATGAAACTGACATATCCAACGTTCGCTTCTCCTCTTCTCTACTTACTCTGCCTAGCATCAGAAGCTCTGGCCGCAGCAACCATGTCCGCTGGCTGCTCGTCCACCTGCTCTTCAGCAGGCAACAACCAGATATGCGCCAAGTCGCCACCCGTACCATCGCCTGTGGGTCTCATCACACCCTCGCCGGCACGCGCACCGCAGCCGATTGCTCATCGCAACCCGCTGCCGTTGGTGTGGTGCCACTGCTGCAAATCACGCAGAGTCATCCGTCGCGTCTCAACCACAATCCGCAACCCTGGCCGAGTCTTCTACAAATGCCCGAATCATGGGGTAATAATATGTTTAAGTGTTGTTCTGCTGCTTTCAGTTGCTGATTTTTTTTAATAGTTTGGTTGATGATCTTCCAATTTGATTCGTGCGGAAAAGGGAAGATTCGTGTGATTTGTATTTCTGGGAAGTTGCTGATGTGGGGGAATGCAACTACACTGATTATTTGGTTAGCCAAGGAATCCCAATACCAGCAGGTTGGGGTGTTGGACAAGTAACTGAAGGAACGACAGAAGAGGAAGATGCAGAGCAGAAGGTTAAAGATGCAGTTCCTCTGATCATGGCCAAGCAACAGCTGCTGAACGACCTTGACAGCAATGAGGAGATGAAAGAGCTTGTGAAGATAATGGGCAAAATCGATGTGCTCTGTAGGATGATTGTCTCTTTATTTGCAGTGTATGTAGCACTCGTGATGTATTCAGTGGCTACGACATGAGCACTTTGCTGAAACTAGTAATGAATGAAACCTGTGTAGCAGGCTGGGCGTAGTGTTGTGAACATCTAATGATTTCTATTAACGGAAATCAGGGGGTATCCCCTTTTGCTCATATAAATAAATAAGTAAATAAATAGCAGAGGCCCTGTCGGGTCAGCTTTGTTCTCATTCGAAGACGTCGAGCAAATTGCAGTCCAACAGCAAACTATGTCATCAAATTCAAGTTTCACAGCCAAATATGAGTACAACTAAAACAACAATGTCATCATGTTTTAGTTGTCATACAATCACCAAACACAAATCGGCATACATAACAAGTGATGTTCTCACAGCAAAATACTAAACAAAATGTTCATCAGGTTTCAGTTGTCATAGAAAACACAATTTCACATAGTAGATAAAAAACGTCTTCTGACAGGAAAATACGACAAAAGCAATGTAATCATCATCCGCAGCAGCAGCGTCAACATCTTCGCCATGTGTATCAGTCTGAATCATAATTCCCCACAGTGTCATCTTCTTCTTCGTCCTCAACGTCCTCGAACGTTGGCTTCTTCTTGATCAACTCTTGTATGTCCACAGCACGACAGGCAATCTTTTCGCTGGCGTCATTGACGCGATGGTTCTCAAAGATATTAGGAACATCTGTGTTATCTTGTACATCAGGAGCAGTGTAAGCATCATCTTGTTGTGCAACTTCATTAAACGAATTCCTCTGCTCAAACCTTTGCAATACTCTCCAGTCATCGCTATGTGCAAATTTTTCTTCCAAGAAAAATATCTGTGTTGCTTGATTTGCCAAAATAAAAGGCTCGTTGGTCTGGTACACCGCCTTGACATAGATGGATTTGAAATAATCATCAGCTCTGGGTTTTGCGATCTTGGAAAACAGGTTATACCAACGACAGCACAATAGAACCACACACCGATGATCCTCGAAACTGGAGATATACTGCAACTGAACAATGTCTGTTATGTTAGCATACATTTCAGTTCTCTCTTTGTCATACGTATCCGTGCTCATGATGACACTGTTTTGTGTCTTCCTGCCTTCGTCTCGTGCAAGGGTGTTGTAGCGCACATCTCCAACAATGCAAGATTCATAATGTCTTACCCGAGTATCAGGACCCATTGTTAGTGAGTAAAGGGCATCATCAACTGCCTGCCCATCCTCCCGCATCTTCTTAACCTATGGTTAGAAAATAGACAAGCTGATCATCTTATGTACTCAATATATTAAAAAAACTGACAGTGCACTTCAAAAGCATACATGGTTCTTGAACCATTTCGCAAATCCTGCCATAACCAGTTTGTCAATGTTTCTTGGATTTTGTGGCAGTAACTCCTCTTTGTAGATGCTGCACAACATAGTGATCGCGTTAAACATCTAAATATATAAGAATGTGCTGCAAGTTTAGTAGATTACGATGTATAAGCTGCAGTACTCACTTACTTGATATAAGGCAGTATCTCAGGACAGTTATTCAACACATACCAAACCATTTTGTACAAATCTTTAGGTTTGTCCTCTTGTCGATTCTTCCCTGTAACTCGAACAGAATAATCGAAAACATTGAGCCCGGGATTGTCTTCACCCACCTCTTTGCTAAGCTGATCAGCTGTTTCAATGTATTTTGAGCAGAATGTCAACGCTTCTGTAGCAATGTAGGCCTCTGCAATGGAACCCTCAGGTCTAGCTCTGTTCCTAACATAGCCCTTGAAAGTGCCTAGCCACCTTTCAATAGGGTACATCCAGCCATACTGTACTGGACCTCTAAGTAGTGCCTCATTAGGTAGATGAACAGCCAAATGCACCATCACATCAAAGAAGGCTGGAGGATATATCTTCTCAAGGTCGCATAGGATAGTTGGTATCTTGTCTCTAAGACGCTCCAAAGCATCTATCCTGATATTCCTACTACAGAGTTTCCTGAAGAATTGTCCCAACTCTGCAACTGCTCTGTATAAGTCAGGGCGGCCCAATCCTCTAAGGATAACAGGTAAAACCCTTTGAAGTAGGACATGGCAGTCATGAGTTTTCAACCCTTGTACCGTGTTTCCATCTGCACTGACTCTCCTTTCAGGGTTGGAAGCAAATCCATGTGGGAATCTCACATGTGACAGGACCTCGCAGAATTCTTTTCTTTTTACCTTGTCCAAGACGTACACAGCTGGTGCCATATCCCGTGGTTTACCTTCATCTTGCACCTGCAAATCCTTTCTGATACCCAAGTGTGTCAAATCAATCCTAGATTTTAAGGTATCTTTCGTCTTGCCTTCAATATTAAGAAGTGTGCCGATAATGCTGTCGCATATATTTTTCTCGATGTGCATCACATCAAGATTATGCCGCAGATCCAAATCTTTCCAATACACCAAGTCCCACAAAGCTGACCTGCGGGTAAACAATAATCTCTCTTCTACCCTGCCACGCTTCCTTTTCCCGCTACCATTACCAGGATGGTTTC